>NC_083342.1:84041434-84286452 GCF_019175385.1 Lycium barbarum | reverse complement strand
GCAAATCCTTTAATTGCGCCTTTAGCTCTTTCAATTCTGCCGGAGCCATTCGATAAGGAGGAATAGAAATAGGCTTGGTGTCCGGAAACACATCAATGGTGAAGTAAATTTCTCTTTCTGGAGGAAGGCCTGGAAGTTCATCTGGGAATACCTCCAGATATGAATTCATTTACTACCGGAACAGATTCGAAAGCTGGCGACTTTGCTTTGATATCCTGAACTCGAACTAGATGATAAATGTAGCCTTTGGCTATCATCTTTCTTGCCTTGAGATAGGAAATAAAACTACCTCTTAGAGACGCTGTATAACCCTTCCATTCAAGCACGGGTTCTCCCGGAAATTGAAATCGAACTACTTTCATTCGGCAATCAACATTAGTATAGCATGAGGCCAACCAATCCATACCCATAATCACATCGAATTCTAACATTTCAAGCTCAACTAAATCAGCTTTAGTTTGGCGATCACATATCACTATCACACAATTTTTATACACTTGTCTAGCTATTACGGGATCACCAACCGGAGTAGATACCTCAAAAGGTTTGATTGGCTCAGGTTTCACCCCAATGCGACCAGCAACATACGGGGTAATATAGGAAAAAGTAGAACTCGAATCTATCAAGGCATATACATCATAGAAAAATATGCATAATGTACCTGTAACCACATCGGGGGAGGACTCAAGATCCTGTTGCCCGGCTAAAGCATACATACAGGCTGAGTGGCACCTGAAGTAGATAATCCCCTGCGGCCTCTACCTCGGCCCGCTGGAATCTGAGGGGTCTACCTTATCGGGCGCATTGAAGAGGAGCCGGCTGCTGATCCTGCAGGCTGAATCCCCACTCTACCGCTCCTTGACGAGCAGTCTCGCATCATATGCCTAACCTGGCCACAGGTATAGCAAGCATCCGAACCTTGGCGACACTGTCCGGAATGTAGTCTACCGCACTGGCTGCATCGCGGCACTGAGGGTCTCCTCTGACTGTAATCTTCCCTGAACTGAGAATCCGAGACCCTCGAACTCTGACCCGATCCTGAATGAAAGGAGCGATCAAATATCCTACCCGTGAATCGAGGAGGGGCACTTGTCACTGACTGGCCTGAATGTTAGGAATCAGTCTGCCTCGATTCCCCTCTATAATCACTACCCGCCCTCATAGATCTGGCCTTCTTGCTTTGTCTTCTATCAATATCACAATCACCTCTTGGTAGTGGCTGTCGTCCCTCTAAGTTCTAGGCATGGGCTTGTATTCGGGAAATATCCATCCTTTTTTGTAGCGAAGCCGTCAAACAGTCCTTGAACAAATGTGCCCCCAAGCCACTCACGAACCTATGCACCCTATCTCCTATATCGGCCACCATAGTCGGGGCATACCTAGCCAAGGAATTAAATTGCAGGCTATACTCCCGGGCACTCATATTCCCTTGCTTCAAATTTAGAAATCTGTCCGCTCTAGCTCGGCGGACCTCGAGTGGCAAATAATGGCGGATGAAGGCATCGACGAATTATTGCCAAACCGGAGGAGGCGTATTCTTTCCTCTTGATAAGACCCAGTTATTATACCATAAAACTGCCACATCCCGGAGTCGATAAGATGCCAACTCCACGGATTCCGTTTCGGAGGCATGGACAATCCTCAACGTTCTCAACATCTCATCAATGAAACCTTGCGGGTCTTCATCCGGCTTTGACCCGAAAAACTTCGGAGGATTTAGACTCATAAAATCACAAGCTCTGGTACTGGCTGATCAATCACTTGGGCCCGTATTCTGCCACTGTGCCTGAGCGGCAACCAACTGTATCAATAGATGTATGGCCTTGGTCATTTGTTGACCCGAAGCAACTGGTGGAAGGATTGGAGCTGGAGCTCCTCTTTGTTCTTCCACATTAGGCGGGATGGAGGAAGTATTAGATAAGGCCTCGTTATATGATTCGCCTTCTTCTATATCCGTTGGCGGCTCTCTTACTACTCGCCTGTTTGTCGTAATCTTTCCCTTCTGGGCGGCTGTAGCTTTTCCCTTTGGCGGCATTTCTGAAATCACAACACACTATTAGGGAGGGTAAAATCTTATACACGGCTCTATCGCACGATCTCATAAGAAGAAAGATGGTCATTTTCCTAAATGCCCTGTAGCCTCTTGTTTATTAGCGTGGCGCACAACAAACCATAAACAAGACTCTATTAGACATGGCTCGTAGACACTTCCTAGGATTGAACTGCTCTGATACCACTTCTGTCACGACTCAACCAGGGGCCGCGACGGGTACCCGGGGCTAGCCACTGAGCACCCCTTATTCTACTATTTATCATACTCATTGAACGTCCTTTTATCAAAATCATACTCAAGTTATAAGAAAATCATCTTTCACTCGAAGATATAAATACTTTTATATGCACAAGCCTTTTGGTCATTGAAATAGTATATACATATATATATATATGCATTGTAGAAACCTCGTGAAACCATTTTACCCACACTGCGTATCTATAAGCCTCTACTCGAGTACTAGACATATGGGCGGGACAGGACCCCGTCGTGCCCAAAACATACATGTACACAAAAATGATAACCATAAGCACCTCCGGAACAATTCTCAAGCAGCTAACAGCTCCTACGAGTCTGGAGCAAGATCGCCTCCCTGTCTACCTGTGGGCATGAACACAGCGTCCAAAGAAAACGGACGTCAATACGAACATTGTACTGAGTATGAGAGACATAAACAATAATATCACATCAATGAAATAAAGGAAGTATCGACAAGGAACATCTGTATCTGACTGTCAAACAGAAAAGAAGTGATGCATGCTGGCTTACTCATAATCATCATCATATCATGTATGCATAAATATATATATATGCTGCCCATCCATATTGGATCGGTGTAATAATCATTAGCCTGCGTCCAGGCCTCCCGCGTCCGGGGTATCATCTCATGCCGCCCACTAGTGGTGTCTGCCCATGCCATTTGGCCATGGTGTATAGCTGCCCGCCTTAGCGGTGACTGCCCGGCCAAATAGGCGCGGTGTTATATCATCAGTATAATATGCTCATCATAGTGCATGCATAAAAACTCAAGGACAATCATGCTTCATCGGGGTGACGTAAGGTCGTGATCCCCCGATTTCCTTATGGAGCACTCATTAATATCCTGCCTCACCTTGAAGGGAATAGTATATAGGTGAGTGTAAGCAATAATGACATCATATCATGGACTTCTAGAACTTCTATACTTTAACTCATTACCTTGTGTAGCTAATTAAGGATATCAGCTCGCATCTTTTCGGAACTTAAGAGATTCATGGAGAAGAAAGAGAAACATACTATAGGATTCATGCCATTAGAAGGAAAGGACTAGCCTCACATACCTTATAGTGCTTGACTAATCTATCGTTCGCTTGGTGCCCACATTTCTACCTTCAAGAGGAATCGCAATGACATTAGTTACTCGGCTATAGGGACATTTCACTATTTCTAGGGAAAATTGGGCAGCACTTCCTTTGTTTATACTACTTTTCCCATGTCCTATATCAACTCCCAAACATTAATATCAACATTCACAATATAGCAACAACAATCATCATTTACCTACGATTCCCACAATTCACCATTCCTCATTGATTTTCTCCACAACTATGGTCATAATTCATTATTACACTTTTTCATATTTAATACTTATTCCATATTCTAGATGTCGTACATAGCACATTTACAATCATAACATACCAATACTCATCATCCACCCCAAACTACTACTCAACAATGGCACTATTCATATATTCATGACCCAATTTCTATGTCTTTCCACAATCCAAGTGTTACAACTTTCAACCACTCACACCATGTAAAAAGGGTCATAAAACTCACCTTAGATGATGGATGAACAATACTCAAGTGGAGCTTCTCTTCTTGCACCAAAACCCTAACTCACTTCTCTTGAGTTTTCTTGGCTTAGATGAACTTTTAATGGGTTTCATACAATTGATTTCATGGATTTGGTGTAGTTGACTAAGGTTTTCCTTTGATTTCTTGAGGATGAATGGCGGAGAAGGTTCTAGAGAGTTCTTGGAGAGAAGAGAGTGGAAGATGAAATGAAATAAAATGAGGGAGGGGTCTTATATTAATTCATGAAATCAGTCCCGACCGAGATGTACGGTGCGATCGACGGAGCGTCGATCTAGGCGTCGAATTCGTTAAATTTCCAGTGAGCAATCTGTCATTTCCTTTCATTCGACGGTGAGAAGGACGGTTGGTCGAACTGATCGACGGAGTGTCGACCTGTTCGTCGAAGGGTATTCGGTCCAACTAAAATTTATGACACAATCGATGAGGCAACGACCCGTTCGACGGTACAAAGAACGACCGTCGAACTCCCCTTCGCAAACTGCGGTGAAGTTTCATTTAACGAGCTCTTCCCCCTTGCCTTTAACTTCTTTGGAATCTTAATTAAAATTATTAGTATCCCTTCTTACTTGTAGGAACATCATGCTCACCTTAACTTACATTAGTCCCTTCATCGCTTAGAAACCCAAAGTTCCGGGGTGTAACAGGACATGTCAACGCTAATGCGGGCTGCTTATGATTACACCGCGCCTAGATGGCCGGACATGTCACCGCTAATGCGGGCTGCTTATGATTACACCGTGCTTAGAGGGTCGGACATGACACCACTAATGGGCGGCATATGATGGTTACCTGGACGCGGGTTAACAATAATGATGATGATGTGATGATACATATTCCATGATTATATAAATATACGATATATGTATGAAATGTACTCATCTGTAGAACTCTTGCAGGTTATATCCTTCTCCTATGGTTTATGATTCTTCTACTATGCTTATTTCGTTCATGTCTTACATACTCAGTACAATGTTCGTACTGACATTCGTTTCCTTTGGAAGTTGTGTTCATGCCCACAGGTAGATAGGGAGGTGAGCTTGATCCAGACTCGTAGGAGCTGTCAGCTGATTTGAGAGCACTCCATTGTTCCGGAGGTGCTACTTGGTTTATACATATATATATATATATATATATATATATATATATATATATATATATATATATATATATATATATATATATATGTATGTATATGTATTTTGGGCACGACGGGGTCTTGTCCCGTCCATATGTCTAGTACTCTAATAGAGGCTCGTAGATACGAGTGTGGGTTATATGATCTCACAAGGTTGCTGTTATGTATATATATATATATATATATATATATATATATATATATATATATATATATATTATTTTGATGGCCGAAAGGCTTATGTATATAAAAGTATTTATGTTTTCAAATGAAAGATGATTTTCTTATAATTTGAATATGAATTTGATAAAAGAAGGCTTAATGAGCATGATGAGTAGCAGAACGAGTGGTGCTCGGTGGCTAGCCCCGGTTACCTGTCACGGCCCCTAGCCGGGTCGTGACAGCTAGTATGTGACAGAGATACAAACAGGTGTTAATCACAGAAAATAACACATATGGCGACGAGCCCACATAACAGCTGACAGTGCTAACCTAATTGGAATTCACCTCCACTTTATGCCCGAAGGCCTATCATGCTATCCCCGTCACTTTCTACAACTACATATGATTCTCTAATCAGAGTCTAACTAAAGTAGACCATAACCTACCTCAATGCCGAGCAAGTGCCACGAACAATCAAACTAATGCCTTCCCTTTGCGTAGAGCCTCTGAACGATCAAAATCTATCAAATATGCGATCTATGTTAGAATACGAATCTAAAGACACCCATATTGCTATACTTATATTCGAAACCCACAAACAACCTTAACAAATGACCACAACCTACAAGGGCAAAACTGAAATTTTATTAGAAAATCATATCACTCATCCTAAGGGTCATATATCCAGAAAATTAGTCAATTTCCTTCATAAATGAATTCTCAAATCATTAATTCTCATCTCTTAAGACTAGGGCTCAAAACCTTCAATTATCCCAAAATCTTAATTGTCATGAATTTGAAGGCGTACATATAATCTAATACCAAAATATTCAATTACTAATACCCTATATGTTAGACTTAAAATTGAACAAGATAAACATTAGAGAAATTCGAAATTGAAATTAAGAGCTTGTTTGGATGGGCTTAAAAAAAGCAGCTTATAAGCTGGAAACAGCTTATAAGCCAAAAAAAAAAATGTTGGGATAGTCCAACTTATTTTTTGGGGGAAAAATGACCTAATAATACCTATTTAAGACTCTATATTATGAAACATAAGGATACTTTTCCTTATTTACAAAACATACCAATAAAATTACAGAGTATACCAGATTTGGGCTTAATGAGATACCCACGATTTTAGGCTTTTTTTAAGTAAGAAAATCTGATTTTAAATGTGGACTTAATTCTAGGATAGTTACCATTCAACTTCTTCTTCTTTTTAAAAATATTTCTCTCTCTCTCCCTCTATGATAGACACCATTTTCATACATAAGATCTATCTTCTCTCCTAGTATAAATTTTCAAACCGATATTACAAAGTATTTTTGATTTCTAACTTGTGTATTAATCGTATATAAAAATTGATTTGTATCGTTTTGAGATATATATGATCATTGTGTGTTTTGAAAATCTGTATAAACTATATAAACTTTCTCATAATCTATACATACTTTGATCAAATTTTATACAATTTATATGTACTTTATCATAATCACAATATACATACAATTTTTATACATATTTCATACGTAAAAATTATACCGAATTTATACATTTATACATATTGCATACAAAAATTAATACTATTTTCTGGTGTATGAACTTTGTATGGAATCTGGTCTGTATCAATTATAATTTTATTATACATATTTTTCTCAAAATTTATACATACTTTGATTAGATTTTATACAATTTATATGTACTTTATAATAATCAAAATACACATACAGTATTTATACATATTTCATGAATACAAATTATAAGAATCTATACAGGTATACATATTGCATACAAAAATTATACATATATGTTTTTTGATGTATGAACTTTATACATAACAATTACCGATTATAATGGACTTTTTGAGTAAAAGTTGGAGAAAATTAGGTAACAATATCTCTTAATTTTGAATGGGGAGAGAAAAGTGGATGAAATAAGGAAGCAAAAGTTGGAGAAAATAAGGGAACTATATGTTTAAATTTTGAATGGAGAGAGAAAATTGGATAAAATAAGTAAAAGGATTTCCTTACCTTATTTAATGTGTTTTATTTGCTTCTTTTTAATTTACCTAATTCGTATAGATTTTGTAACAAGTCTATTGATATATTTTGTAAACTGAAAAATATCGTCATGTTCTGTAAATATAACCTCTTATCATGTACATATATGTTTTTTGCCCTTTTTTTTGCTTATAAGTTGTTTCAGCTTATAAGCTGCTTTAGATAAGCTAAGCTAAACGGACCCAATTAATTTTTTGGGCTTATTTTAAGCACAAAATAGCTTTAAGCTGGCCAGTCAAACACTCAACAAAGCTGAAAACAACTTATAGGTAACTTATAAGTCAATCCAAACGGGCTCTAAATGGTGGAGACAGTAACTATCAGCCAAGAAGAAAACGCATAACTATATTTCTTAAAGTTCAATGATTAGTTATTCATATTCTCATTTTAACTCTTCATGCTTCAAAATAATTACCCACCAGCATTGCCTAATCATTAAACCAACCAATCGTATCTCCATTATTTTCCATCTCATCATTAGCACTATTGTTGCCTAATGATTAGGCATGTAAGTGACCAAGAACCAAAAGTAAAAGAAAGATTAAAATAAGTACCTGAAGCCTAAAACTTGATGTTTCAACGCACTGCAAATTCTTGGAACGTGAGCAGCCTCCTTTTTTTTTTTTTTTCTTTTTCTTTTCGTGCAATGGATTAAAAATGCAAGTCAATAATTCTTTCACCCTAATACATCTATCATTCTAGTATGTGATCTAGGAATAAATGAGCCTAGCCCGCCTCTCTTATAAATTATCTAAATTACTTAGTCCCCCAACTAATACATAATAATTTAAATTAGGCTCACTAGCTACTTAATTAATTCTCCAACTCATACCTTATATAAGTAAATAAAATTCCCATGAGCAAACTATTTACACACATTAAATAAATATAGTTCGAAAAGTACCTACTAATTAAATCACTGTTCCACCAATTCTTGCAAATCAAAATACCTTTTAAAAATACGAAAAGGGTATTTTAGCGAAAAAGAGTCCAAAAGTGCTAAACGACCAAACGGGTCGTTACATAATAACAAGCCACTTGGAAATTTTAGGACAATGTTTATAGCATGTTTGACCAAGCTTATAAAAATGATCTTTTTAGCTTCTCAAAAATAGCTTCTGCTATTCCCTAGAAGCACTTATTTTCTCCCAAAAGCTTAACCAGATACTTAAATTTTTAAAAATAGGTAGAAAAAAATAAGCATTTTTGGGGAAAAATAAGCTTGGCCAAATAGGCTATTAATATGCTTTTTGAATTGTTAAATTTGAAAAGGTATAAAAATATTTAGTAGATTTGAAATGATATATAAAATAGGCTAAATTAGAGGTAGTATAACCTCTACATGGAAAATATTTACCACGGCTAAAGAGTCCCAATTGAACTCTTATTGTTGTGTAACCTATCCCACATTCTTAGTGTTATCATCGTAATTGCAGAGCTTTTCAAATTCAAATATCTATGTTTAATTAGTTATTAAATCTGTTAATTGAATAAATGAGCTTTGTTGATAAATAAAAGGCTTACTTTGATTAAAAAAATAAATTAAAAAGTCTCACATGATAAATAGATAATTTAAATTTAAATTTCAAATGAGAAGATAAATCTCAACCCCATATCCAAATTTACAAAGATAGTTATTCGTATCTATCTACCTAAATCTCTGTCTATGTATAAGGGAGAGTATCATAGAATGTATTCATATTTTGTTGTTCTGAATTAGTGTTCTAAGTTGTTTATTTATTAGTTTTTTCACTAATTCTTCTGTAACAGTTCGTGAAAATTGTAATACAATTCTTTGTACATAGTTCCAAAGTTCATCTTCGTATTTGTCGCATTTCCTTTATGCATAGATAGTAACAGGAGCTTGACTCCCTTCTCTCTGCTTTACTAATTTTCTTTTCCGCTTCTTTATTTTTTCAGGTTTTTTGATGGTTAATTTAATGTGTCATAATTCTTTTGCAGATTAATTTCACAATGTGGGGGACGTTTCTATGCTCCAAATGTCTCAACATGTATTAGGTTTGCAATAATTAACTTCTTTGATTAGTTTGAAAGTTTAGGTTGTTGCTTCGCCTTTTGAACTTGAAACACAATTGCTTTGGATTTTTACAATCTTTTAGTTTTCCATTTCAATGGTTAGATTTAGATCACCAACGAGCTTTTGTACCATTTATAAGTACAGATCTATTGATTTAAAATTTATAAATGACTTATTTTTAGATGAATCTTACCGAAAGGTCAATCGTATCTCTTTTCTCAAATGTTATAAATTTTTCTCTCTAACATCTAGATGAGTGCTTAATTTATTTGAGATGATCTATTTATTTTAAGTTTTCAAGTAAGGTGACGTGTCATGGATACCCATGAAACTAACTGTAGTTAAATAAGTTTGAAAATATGAGATGCTATTTGAATAAAAATATATATAGATAATGTGAGAATATTTATTCAATTAATTAAAAATAAATTAAAGTAAATAATGACACAAAGCAAGTTGTTAATAATAGAATAAAAAAAGTTTTTTTTTAAACAAGAGTTTTTTCAAGAGTAAAGATTCAATCAATATCTATCTGTGATATAATAAAAGGATATTGGCAAGTTTCTTTTATTCTGATATTTAACCAGTTTTTTTTTTTAATTTTTTTTTTCTCTTATTTCCATATTTATATTTTAATTGCAGATCTAACCGATTTAAAATAAGTGAGGCAGTGTCAAAAGAATGGAGAAGGAATGTCAACTCCTTCCATAATGGACGATATTTCATGTTGTCCAATTGATATTAACAGATACAATTATTGCGTATAATCATATTTTTGGAAGAGATCGAATCGATGAAGATATAGGTCCAAGTTGTTTCACTCAGCTATTTAGATGGTAATTTTTTATTTTAGAAAAAAACAATAAGGTTGAATATCAGTTAGTTGTAAACAAATGAAGTTAATTAGATGTAGACGAAATTTAATAGGGGAAACTCAATTTAGTTTTATGAACCCATGAGAGTTATTCTCCCTTTATTTAGTTATTCATTTGCGCCTAACATTTACATTTAATTGTAATTTATGACAAATGTTTATAATATAAATATAATTCTAATCCTAACTGTCTCTATAAGGTGGAAGATTCCTCATAGCCTTTCAATTGTTTAAATTAACGAATATAAAATGTTTGACGTGTATCAAAATAAAGTATCTGAATCAGATTAATGTAATTAAAAGTATGACCACTTGACAAACTAAATTGACAAGCATAGTTTATTAGATTGTAGACAATTTGGAATAGTTCTCCTTTCTTTTATTTTAATTTTTTTGAATAGTCGTGGTTAATGTTTGTTGTGGGATTACACTGAGTTTGTTGTTGTCTTAATTACAGTCAATGTTTGAATTTGATGTTAAATTGAATATGGTTAGTCTTAATTTGTGTGTATTTGGGTGATTTTTGCATTATTGAAAAACATTTGTATTTGGATAAGATCAGGTAACTAAAACTTTAGTAAATGAGTCAACTACACAAATTTTGAATAATGAAAATAAATAATATAAGGGTATATATATAATGAATTAAAATAGAATTTTTAGATTTGGTTACTATTATCAAATTACTTACACAAATAATTTATTCTAATAAAAAATTTATTATGTTCGATTATCATAATTTTATATGTTAAACACTATTTTTCATATTTTTATTTTATATTTGTTCTATAAGTGTGGATAAGTCCATATAATATATATATAAAAGAGAGATAAACAAATATCATAAAAACCTAAAACAAGAGAAAGGTTGATAAATTTGAATTGAGATATACATTATTTTTTAAAATTTGAACTTACGGTAAATACTTTTTCTGACAAACAATGAATTAATTAGATTTTCAATGCAAATGTTTCTTCAATGCAAATCTTATCTTGAACAAATCTTGCATTTTTTTCTATTTAGAGAAATAATAGTCATTCTTTATACTTCTAAAAATATTCCGTAAATACACAGAGATAATTATTGAATCTTACAAAATCTTTTTTACTAGAGATAAGATTTTTGATAATTTCACAATGTTATCGGTAGGGGTGTACAAAGTAAACCGACAAACCGAGTCAAACCGAGAAAAAAACCCGATTAGTGGTTTGGTCTGGTGTTGAAAAACAAACCCGATCATAATTGGTTTGATTTGGTTTTAGCTAAAAAAAGTCAAACCAAACCAAACCAACCCGACATTACATGTTTTGTATTTTTAAAATATTTTATACATAAAAATATTTATTTGTAATGTAATTTATAAATATTTTTTAATTATTTGGTAGTTTTTTTTTATCTATTATCATATTATTCAAGCTTGAACTTAGAATTTTGAATGTCAATAAGTTTTATATCTTATGGATGTTAGTAACTCATATAAAGTCCACCAAAACCAACTCAACATTAATACTAACAAAAGAAATTCAATTTACCACTAGGAATGAAAATAATGTTGGATATCTATTCTTTAGTTTTGTATAATTGGTTTAGAGAGTGAAAATACATAACTTAAGTTTTTTTTCTTGTCATGTAATTAATACTTATTAGCCGTACTTATTTTAGTATGACTTAGTATTTTTAGATTATGATCATTTTCTTTATGGCTTATTAATTAGCAATATTTATTTTAACCGATTTTATTAGCTTTTGTTGAATATTTTATTACAATGTCATCACTCTTCTCGCATTTTGTGTTATTTTCTTATGAAACACCTTAATTATATAGTTGTATCTTACTAGGACTAAAGAAATATTTGAAGTAAAAGTTATATATTTTGTATCAAGACTATTCCAAAAAAAAAAACCCGAAAAACCCGAGAAAACCGAATAACCCAAGAAAATACGAGGTTGAAAAACCTGAATTTTATTGGTTTGGTCTGGTGTATAAATTAAAAAACCTAATGCAATTGATTTGGTTTGGTGTTTAAAAAAACTGAACCAACCCGACCATGTACACCCCTAGTTATCGGATATAGATCATTTTGAATGCCAGTAGGTATGCAACAATTTTTTCTGAGCAATCTTTGACAATTTTATCAGATATAGACCATTTGAATTTGAATTCAAATTAAAAGATTAAATATATTTGAATCTATATCTTATTGTTGTAAAAGAAATGCATGAATTATAAACTAAAGACCCAAAACTATTGACACAAGAATTGAGAGAGAAGTAGGAGGCTTTTATTTTGTGTGTACATTCTATCAAAAGATGAATGCCTCTTTTATAGGGGAAAGAACTACCCAAGAGTTACATTTCTTAACTAGGAGATCAATTATATTCATGTATAAGTAGAACATTCATTGAATGGACATCCACCAAATACATTGGATCATAACACTCCCCCTTGGATGTCCATAGATAGTGTGTCTCGTTAAAACCTTACTAGGAAAAATCTAGTGGGAAAATCCTTAGTGAAGGAAAAAGAGTACACACATCTTGTAATACGCATTTAGTGCTGCCTCATTAAAAATCTTACCAGGAAAATCCAATTGGGACAAAACCTTGGTTAAGGTAAAAAAAGTACAACGCGTATTTGCTCCCCCTGATGAGAACTTCAGTCCAAATGCTTGATTCTTCGCATTCCAATCTTGTGCATCATCTTCTCGAAAGTTGCAGTTGGTAGAGACTTAGTGAACAAATCAGTCATATTATCACTTGAACGAATCTGTTGCACGTTGATATCACCATTGTTTTGGAGCTCGTGTGTGAAGAACAATTTTGGTGAAATGTGTTTTGACCTATCTCCTTTGATGAATCCTCCCTTCAATTGAGCAATGCATGCTGCATTATCTTCATATAAGATTGTGGGTATTTTGTCACATTTTAAACCACACTTTTCTTGAATGAGATGTATCATTGATCTCAGCCACACAGCTTCTTGGCTTGCTTCATGAATTGCTATTATCTCAGCATGATTTGATGAGGTAGCTACAATAGACTGCTTTGTAGATAGCCAAGATATGGCAGCACCCCCACATATAAACACTTAGCCCATTTAAGATCTAGCTTTGTGTGGGTCAGATAAACACCCTATATCGGCATAACCAACAAGATCGGGATTGCAATTGTTAGAATAAAATAAGCCCAAATTGATTGTCCCTTTTAGATACCTCAATATGTGTTTAATTCTGTTCCAGTGTCTCCTTATAGGAGCACAACTATATCTTGCTAACACATTAACTGAAAATGATATGTCAGGCCTTGTTGTATTGACAAGATACATTAGCGAACCAATTGCACTAAGATATGGTACTTCAGGACCAAGAATTTCCTCATTCTTTTCTTGAGGTCGGAACGGCTCTTTACTCACATCAAGTGATCGAACAACCATGGGAGTACTTAATGGATGTGCTTTATCCATATAAAATCGTTTCAACACTTTCTCCGTATAGGATGATTGATGGACAAAGATGCCATTTGTCAAATGTTCAATTTGCAAACCAAGGCATAATTTTGTCTTTCCAAGGTCTTTCATCTCAAATTCCTTCTTTAAGTAATCAATTGCCTTTTTGAGCTCTACAGGAGGTCCAATAAGGTTTATGTTATCAACATATACAACAAGTACAATAAAATCCGATATTGTTTTCATTATAAAAACACATGGGAAAATGGCATCATTTGTATAGTCTTCCTTCAACAAATACTCACTAAGACGGTTATATCACATGCGTCCGGATTGCTTTAGACCATACAATGATCTTTGCAAGCTCATTGAATACATTTCTCGAGTCTTTGAACTACATGCGTCACGCATGGTAAATCCTTCAGGGATTTTCATGTATATTTCATTTTCAAGTGATCCATAGATATAGGCTATAACCGTATCCATCAAATGCATCTCACGTCTCTCATGGACAGTGAAACTAATGAGATGACGTAACGTTATTACATCCATAACGGGTGAGTACGTCTCTTCATAATCGACACTAGGCCTTTGTGAAAATCCTTGTGCAACAAGGTGTGCCTTATATCTTTGTATCTCATTTTTCTCATTTCTTTTTCGCACAAAAACCCATTTATAACCAACAGGTTTGATACCCTTAGTTGTTTGGACTAGAGGTCCAAAAACTTCCCGTTTGGTAAGCGAGTTTAACTCTGATTGAATTGCCTCTTGCCACTTTGGCCAATCACATCTTTCTCGGTATTTTTTAACAGATTGGGGTTCAAGATCCTCACTATCTTGCATAATTCTTGTTGCAACATTATAAGCAAAGACATAATCCACATTTATTTCCAATCGATTCAAATTAGTCCCAACGTCAATTGGATTAATTGATATTTCCTCATTTTCTTGAGTCTCAGGCTCATTGATTTCTTCAAAAATATCAATATTGTTCAAATCTTGAATTTCTTTATTGGGTTCTTTTGTAGTGTCATCTTGACCATTTATTTTTCTTTTTTCTAGGATTTCGATCCTTAGAATCCAATGGTCTACCACGCTTCAGGCGTGCTTTGGACTCACTTGCTATGACACTAGTAGATGGTCCTACAGGGATATCAATGTGAATTGGGACATTCTATGCAGGGATATGTGATTTGGTAATCCTTTTCAAATCTATAAATGTGTCTGGCATTTTATTTGCTATTTTTTGCAAGTGAATAATCTTTTGGACCTCTTGCTCACAAATAGAAGCACGCCAATCAAGATGAAACAATGACAGATTATTCCACAAAATTTCGCTTTTTATTTCATTATTCTCTCCCTCTAATTTTTGGAAAATTGTCTCATCAAACTGACAATCTGCAAATGGAGCAGTGAACAAATCTCCTGTTAATGGTTCAAGGTAACGAATAATGGAGGGAGATTCAAACCCAACATATATTCCTAATCTTCTTTGGGGACCCATCTTGGTGCAATGTGGTGGTGCTACAGACACATATGCGGCACATCCAAAAATTCTTAGATGGGATATATTATATTCTTGACCCAAAACCAATTGCAATGGATAAAATTTATGATAATTTGTCGGTCTTTGACAAACAAATATTGCTGCATGCAAAATAGCGTGACCCCAAACAGACATGGGCAACCTCGTTTTCATAAGTAATGGTCTTGCAATCAACTGTAGACGTTTAATTAATGACTCTGCAAGGCCATTTTGAGTGTGAACATGAGCTATAGGATGTTCAACTCTTATCCCAATTGATAAAAAATAATCATTAAATCCTTAGGATGAAAACTCTGCAGCATTATCAAGGCGAATAGACTTTATCGGATTATCAGGAAACTGTGCCCGCAATTGAATTATTTGTGCCAATAATTTCGCAAACGCTAGGTTGCGAGATGGCAGTAGGCACACATGAGACCATCTAGAAGAAGCATCTATTAGGACCATAAGATATCTAAATGATCCACTAGGTGGGTGAATATGCCCACAAATATCCCCATGTATACGTTCCAAAAATTCAGGGGATTCAAACCCAACCTTTATAGGTGATGGCCTTATAATTAACTTGCCTTGATAACAAGAAGCACAAGAAAATTCATTATTTAAAAGAATCTTCAAGTTCTTTAATGGATGCCCAATTGAATTTTATATAATTCGTCTTATCATTATCGATGAGGGTGTCCCAGTCGATCATGCCAAAGTACAAACGTATTGGAGTCAGTAAACTTCTGATTTACAACAGAATGTGCCTCAATCACATCAATTTTTGTCCAATATAAGCCAAAAGACAAAGCAGGAAACTTTTCTGTAACAACTTTCTGGCCAGAGACATCTTTGGTGATACCAAAATATTCAAGATTCATCTCATCCATTGTTTTAATGTGGTATCCATTTTGACGGATATCTTTAAAACTTAATAATTTCCTTCACGACTTAGGAGAGAACATAGCATCGTTTATAATAGGCGTTGTTCCATTAGGCAAAATTATGATGGCTCTTCCAGAGCCTTCAATCAAATTAGTGCTACCAGAAATAGTATTAACATTTGCCTTACCCGTAAGTAAATGAGAAAAATATTTCTTGTCTTTGAATATTGTGTGTGTAGTAGCAGAATCAATCTCAGATGTCTTCGTAACTGGATTTTAATATAAGCTTACTCTGAGAGTTATCCATATCTTCAAATGGAATGACATACACAAAGTAAAATAAATACTCTATCAAATATTAGTACTTCCAATAAAAATATATACAAACCAATAATATTGTTCACACAACTGAAATTTTACTCCAATATAGCGTTTCAATTTAATGATCCAAATCAATAATCACGTAGGCATATTGTCTAATTTACAAGGTCAATATAATAGTTTAATGTTACATTGCAGTGATACCCATTAATTTCCTTATTAAAACTATTTGTAGACTGATCAAGTAGCAGTTAAGTCGAATTGATATGAACCACACATATTAAACAAGTCATTTAATGGGTTAGATAATATTAGACATATAATAATTCAAGAGTAGTATTTGAAAGAACAACAATGACATGAGACGTGATGTAATGAGAAATAGGTCCTCTGCCTAAAAATGTTTTCATCATGTAATAGAACTCTTCTCATATTCTTAACTATTGGTAAATAAAATATACATAATTCACACTCCAGATAATCAATGCATGTCCCTTTCTTAGTCTACCAGAACATGATGCCTAATTTTTTTTCCTAATCAAATGTTTATGACATTACAATTTAACACAAATATTACGTGGGACCCAATTCCTCATTTTCAATGAAAATTACTCTTTTCTAGTTCATACTTCATACTATAAATAACAAAGAAGTTAACCAGTGATCCCTCCTCCTTTTTTTTTTTTCTCAACGAAATATTCAGAAACAAAACACCAAAACAAGCATTATCTAATCAAAACAGAATGAATAAATTTCATTAATAAATAACTATAATAATAAGACTGGACTAATTAATGCTAATTGAAAAGTTAGTACTCATGTGAATGACTATTGTACATGATCATTTATTCACTAGTTACTACGACTAGAAAAATTAAAATAAAATTACTCAATCACCTCTAACAACAGATCCATCACCAATCAAATGATCTATCTTTCCTTCAGGGTGTTCAAATAAATCTGCTACATCCAAGTGTGTGATGTCAGCTTGATTTTCAGAGATAAAATTAGCTTGGGGATTTTTCTCTTTCCTTTTCATTAATGCCTGATAAAGCTCAACCAAGTGCTTCGCCGTATGACATGTACGTGACCAGTGTCTACTTCCACAACATCGATAGCATTTATCTTCTGAGCCACGTGCTTCTGGTACTTCATGCCTATCATCCTTCTTTTTTTCTCTCTAGTAGTGATTCTTCTTTGATGAATGATTAACACCAAAAGAATAATTTCTTCCTTGACCATTATCACGATCACGACCACGACCACTATTATGATCACGACCATGACCACGACTGGGGCCACAACCTTTTCCACGCCTAGAGTAGTGGGCGTACACCTCATTCACTTCGGAGAATGGTGCAGCGCCAGTAGGCTGATTCTCGTGATTTTTCATCAGCAAATCATTGTTTTGTTCAGCCACAAGAAGATGAGCAATCAAATCACAATACTTTGTGAAACCTTTCTCTTGATATTTCTACTGTAGGAGCACATTCGAGGCATGAAAGGTGGAGAACGTCTTTTCCAGCTTATCAGAATCACTAATCGTCTCTCCACATAGTGTTAATAGAGAAGTAATTCTGAACATCTCAGAATTGTACTTTGTAATTGACTTGTAATCGTGTAGCCTTAGATTGATCCATTCGTGTCGTGCTTTTGGGAGGAAGACCATCTTCAGGTGGTCATACCTTTCTTTCAAGTTTTTCCATAAAACAAGTGGATCCTTAATAGCAAGATATTCAATTTTCAGGGCCTCATCAAGGTGGTGACGCCAGAATATCATAGCTTTGGCATTTTCTTGGTTGGAAGCTTTATTGTTTTTTCTTTAATGGTATCTCCAAGACCCATAGCATCCAGATGGATTTTAGCATCTAGCACCCATGATAGGTAGTTCTTGCTCGAAATATCAAGGGCAACAAACTCAAGTTTCGTGAGGTTAGCCATAAAATAGAGATAAGAAAAATAGTACCTTAGCCTTCGAAAATTTCTTTAGATGGCAGAGTTTCGTGCTGATAACTTGTTGTAAAAGAAATGCACCAATTATAAACTAAAGCCCCAAAACTATTGACACAAGAATTGAGAGAGAAGTGGGAGGCTTTTATTCTGTGTGTACATTCTATCAAAAGATGAATGTCTCTTTTATAGGGTGAAAGAACTACCCAAGAGTTACATTTCTTAACTAGGACATCAATTATATTCATGTATAAGTAGAACATTCATTGAATGAACATCCACCAAATACATTGGATTCATAACACTTATCTTATTGTTATAAAAAGGAAGATAGTAAGCTACCGCGAAAATTAGCTAAAGTGAGTCCTTAATCTAAAAGTGCGATGGGTCATTAATCATCATCTCTCAATTTCCATAGTAACAGAAGAGCTCATTAATATCTATTCATAGGCCAAGGGTAAGAACCTGTGCAAGTTTGAGGGGTCGCAAACTTAGGTCTACATGTATGTACAAATTTCTTATGTTTAAGGAAAATCGATAGTTGGGATTGGTATAACACTTCATGTATGGTATACTTCAAATTCAATATTTGTGCATGTGTTCTCTCTTTGATGAATCTCATAATTATCTTTATCCTTATTATTATTATAGATAAGACAAGAAATTTTGAATACACTTCTTTGTCAACATATACAACTTGATATGAAACAAAATATAACTATAGAACCTAAAAGGTAGAAAGTTTATTCTTAGCAACGTTTTACAATTTATTTTGCAAAATGCGATGTTTCGATAATTATGTTAAGAGTCTCAAAGTTGGTCGTTTAAGTAAATGCCATTCAAAATTTACTGTAGAATTATATAAATGGATATTTGATGGATAAGAATAAATAAGATCTTAAAGTTCTATACTTTTAAATATCATTATACTTAAAAAATAACAGATCTTATTTAAAACAGCTTATTAATTAATTAATATGACTTTGAATTTGAATTTAAATGAGATTTGAGTTGGAATGAAATTTCAGCTTCTCGACTTCTTTTATTTTTTGTATGTGGGATACTAACTTGGATAACTTTTAGAAAGAATTAAAAAGAAATAATGGAACAAAAGGAGGCTCAATGGAATTGCAGTTTTGAAATAAATTAAATTTCAAGAGTTAAAAAAAAATATATTTATATGTATTATATTAAAAGGGGAATAATAATTATAAAAAATACCCTTTTAATATGTATTATAGGTAATGCATAATACAACATGTATTAGCTAAGACAAAAATACAAAAAATAATATTATTAAAAATATTTATACTTTGGTGGGAATTCAAAGTTACATTTTAGTTTTAAAATATGATATTATTTTGATTTTAGGTAAAAATGTACAAATGTGGGGGGATAGCTGAGGATACTTGTATTTTGAATTATATTGAAGAACAGAATGAAGTGATTATATGCAAAATATTACCCATAAGTTTTTAAAAAATAAAGAGACATGAAAAAAATTCAAAAAAATTATGAGTAAAAAAATATATATCTATGTTATATCAATAAGGAGAGTACTGTATAAATATATTAAGCCAAATGATAAGCTAATAAAAATTCATATTGACAATTTAATAATTTCAAATAGTGTATAATGTAATAAACAAAATATGAAACAAAATGTTGTTTGACAGTTTCTTTCTTTTCATATAGATTTTATTATTTGATGGTGTGGGGAGGGGGGAGGGATGGATTGATGAGGATACTCATATTTTGAATTGTTTTCAAGAACATAATGAAGTTATTATATGCAAAATATTACTCATAAGTTTAAAAAAAAAATAATGAGTCGTGAACAAAAAAAAAAAAAAACTTATGAGTAACAAAATATATATCTATGTTATATCAATAAGAGGAGCACTATATAAGTATATTAAGCCAAATGATAAGCTAATAAAAATTCATATTGACAATTTAATAATTTTAAATAGTGAATATCGTAATAAAGAAAATGTGAAACAAAATGTTGTTTGATAGTAATTATGTAATACATCATCTTTATTTTCATATAATTTTATTATTTGATGGTGAGGGGGAGAGGTGCTAGCAATATGGTTAAGCCAATTGACAAGCTAATAACAAGTCACTTGTCAATTTTAAGACAAAGTTAATGAGAATTAGGACAAAGTTTTTAACAATTCTTATCAAATTCCAAAAATGAATTTGTTTTTGTAGAAATAAAGCTTAAACATTTGAATTTAAAGAATACCATATTTACCCGCATTTTGCCAGCTTAAATTTTATCCTTAACAATATCACATTCATTCAAACGCAAACATATCTCTCAATTTGGATGAAAAGTTATATTTGAATTCTACATGCTAAAGATTAACTACAACTTCACGTAATTTTTTATATAATAGTAGATAAATTCAAATTAATTATAAGTTATAAGATACTATAATATCTCAACAAATTTACATTGTGCTTATATTTACTAAACTTGCAATTATTTTAAAGTTTTTGAAATATATATATATATATGTGTGTGTGTGTGTAGGTATGGACTGAGATAAAATTTCAAATTTGAATTTAAAGACAAATATTTAAAAACAGATATTATCAATAAAATCTACTAGATACTCCCACAGAAGATAAATAATTTTTAATATTTAAATGCAAACCTTATGCTGATAAATAATTAATTATGTTTTCAGTTTCTTTAAGTACTTAAAAAATTAAATTGTAATACATAAAAAAGGCAGTTTCGGATATATACTAAAAATATAGTAATTTCTCACGTAGGAAACATAAATAAATGTAGAAAAAACCCTACCCTTTTAAGTTGAAAGCAAAAGGTGTAAATATAGCAAGAAAAGAAGAAAAAACAAAAAACAAAATGGAAAGAAAACGTAAGGAAAAGGTAGAAAGACAAGGATAAGGAATGGTAACAAAATCTTCTTCTGTTTTGTATAATTTTTTTTAATTGATCTCATAAGATAAGGCTATCTTAGAATTTTATTTTTTTCAAAAAAATTCTAACAAAATGATATAATATTTGAATTTGAATTTAGATAGGACTTTGAGTTAGAATGAAGTTCCAACTTCTTAACCTCTTTTATACATACCTTTTTTTTTTTGGTAACTATCAACATTTCATTAATTACCAAGTGTATATTTACAAACGCAGCTTACTTCATGCTCAGTCTGCTGCTATATAAACCAAAAGCAAAACCAGTTCCTATACAATTTTACTAGGATATGGATAAGGAAGTAGAAGCGCACCTCCTAGGGAGGATTGTCTCGATCCCTTACCCAGGTAACATCTAAACCTCAGCAACTAGAAAATTTGAATCTCTACAGAATCAAACTAATAGTTACATCTGATCTAACTTGACAAATGTAAGCTATATCTCTAGCAATGGTATCACTGTTTTTCTCCCTTTTCTCAAATATTCGATTATTTCTCTCCAACCATACTGCATGCATGTATATATTCAGAATACACCATCTTAAGGATCTGAGTGTCACGACCCTAATTACCGATCGTGCGGGCACCTACCTTATTATCACTAGTAGGCGAACACTTACCCGTTAACCCATTAATCATTAGTCAATTTCAACTTCTTTAATCATTTATTAACAGTCAATAGATAAGTGAGTGAATGAATAAATAAAACAAGTCATAATTAATAGATAATATAAGTGCGGAAGTCTAACTATTACACCCCCAAAATCTGAAAGTCATCGTACAAGGACTCTAACTAACGATGTATAAAGAATGAAGTATATCTCAACTATAATAACAAATAATGTCTGGAATAAAAATAGACATCTGGGAAGAGAGATCTTCAGGTGACCAAGCTGCTGTGGCGGTCACCTGGCCGCTATAGCGGTCCTCTGGTCGCTGCCAGCGGCCAGCTGGAACAGCCCAAACGAAAACGGGCATAACTCCCTCATCCGGAGACCAAACACGTCGATTCTTTTTTCCATATATTCGTAATTTCGATATGGATCTAATGGTTCAGACCTCACTAAAAAAAAAAAAAGGTCGGATGCTCAATATGGAGCCATTTCTATCCACAGACCTCCGACAAAAACACCGAATACGTGCGCGACAAAACCCAAAACCGTCTGAAACTCTTCGGAACCTCACCAAAACTTATGGACAAGTTCAAAATCATCATATTAACATGTTGGAACTTCCAAATCATTGACACGGGGTCGTCCTAACCCGGCGTTGACCGTGGTCAACTCTAACTCGTCAACTTAACTAGTTTCTCTATCAATGACTCAATTACACTCGAACCTTGTGGAAACCAACCCAATGACTTCATTAAGTCATAGATCATACTAACGGGACTTGGGGAAAGGGTCAACAAGTTTAAATGGGTCAAAACACTATAACGACTAAACGGGTTGTTACATTAGATACCAATTTACCAATCGTTCGTCCTCGAATGAAGAAGGGGAGTACGAAGGCTGATGATAACCCAAGGACATGCATCATAACCACACGGAAGCCTTCACGGCACTAAGTGCGCCCTAACCACTATCCATTCATCTTATCAGTCAAAGCTTATTTCTAACTTTAGCTCAAAGACCCAATTTCCATATTTATGGACTCGAACCTACCACAGGAATTCCTACAACACATGCATCATCTAATATATCGAAGTTTGATCATACTAATACCAAATTATACCCCCAATGATTTCAACTTCTCTAGACCTTTATCATCACCAACGTAAACAAAAAATCTTTCTTATATCAGTAAACTAAGATTTCATATCTCAACACGCTTTGTTTAATACTAACTATGTCAACATTTTACCAATCAATCATTCAAGCCAAGTAATAGTTTATCACAGACTTACCCGAACCTCTCTGTTTCTATCACTTACTTAATACTACAAAAGGACCACGTGAAACCCAACAACCTTATCTATCCCACCAACTCCCTTACCCTTTTTCCTCGAGACTAATTCATTAGGACACTCTTCATAACATCTCGTCCTATCAGAACTGTTTAACATCCCTATATTTCGCACATTATGACAAATTTACTATTTATCAAGAAGTCACAACAGTATATCAACTCTTAGAAAAATCTCCACTACCATCAATTCATTAATTATTCCTGATATCTATCTCAACAAACCAGGACTCATACACCTGCTTCACTAAGTTCATGCTTAACCCTTTTCTCACTTAGAAAACTAATTTAATTAAGATCACCGCTACTTTAATACGACAAAATTTAACTCAGAGATATCGAAATTAAGCCTTACCTTAGCAAGATGCAGTACAGCTCGGGAACACTAACCAACAAACATATATTCAAGCTCAATAACCACATAGGTAATTACAAAAATATAGTACAATAAATAATACCATTTCTCATCAGCCGTAAGTAACACAATAACCGCTAGAGTCTCCGTTTCTGTTATCCAACCAATGTCCCCTATAGCCTATGACATACTAGAACTTTAACAATTCATACATAACCCTCGAGTCGACTTCAAATTGTATAACCTCAATATAACTCTCAAATTATTAGCTCTTGTTTCGAACGATCCCCCTTTTTATATCTTAGTCTAGATTAGATATTCACGCTTATGATTTACTACTTCATGAAATCCCATCTTACTATTGGCAAGACTCACCAATTAAACTAATATTTAAAGCCTATTATTCAGTTTTCAATGCTAAGGTAGAAACTCGTCTTTTCCAACCAGTCCCCATACATTTGCACCATTAATTCAAGCCTAAGATGATAGATAATCATAAGATAAGGCAAGGGAACTCACCCCCAGAAGAAACCAATTCAAATTAAAAACACGGCCTACTGTTTCCCATCGACCGTTGCGGCGGTCAAACCATTGCTGCAGCGGTCCCACTATAGTGGCCAAGCCACCGTTATAGCGATCCCAGCATAACTTCGCTCACCGCTATAGCAGTCAATACCCTGCTATAGCGGGCAACTGTTCGCCACAGCGGCCACAAAGAAACGTGGCTGACCGCTCCCACCGCTGCCTTTAGGGCAGTGAGCTCGACTTTTACCTAGTTTTTCACTCTATCACCCAACATTTCATCCGAGGCCTCACACATGAAAACAAAACATGCATATTAATGTAAAAACACCATACGGACTCACCCGTGGCCTCAGAATCCCCAACGGATGTCAAATTTCCTATGTCGCCCCCAATGGACTCAATTCAACCAAACAATAATCGCAAATCGCTCGCATAAGAGTTTAGGGGATGAGTTTCCACTATTCGTGGAAGAATAAAACAAGGAAGTGCAGATACCAATTGGAATCATCTAGATACCAATTTGAATGAAGTCGCACGAAAGAATGAAAGAAGTGGAGGTTTCCTAAGTGTCCCATAGCCTCTCGCAGATAGATACGGAGCTCTTCGTACCGATCCGCAAGACTCTATTAGACACGTCCTTGTACAACGAGATTCACAAACCTAAAGCTCTGATACCAACTGTCACGACCCTAATTACCGATCATGCGGGCACCTACCTTATTATCACTAGTAGGCAAACCCTTACCCGTTAACCCATTAATCATTAGCCAATTTCAACTTCTTTAATCATTTATTAACAGTCAATATATAAGTGAATGAATGAATAAATAAACAAGTCATAATTAATAGATAATATAAGTGCGGAAGTCTAACTATTACACCCCCAAAATCTGAAAGTCATTATACAAGGACTCTAACTAATAATGTATAAAGAATGAAGTATATCTCAACTATAATAACAAATAATGTCTGGAATAAAAATAGAAATCGGGGAAGAGAGATCTTCAGGTGGCATGGCATGGATAGAAGCTCACCCTCGAACTTGATCGAGCAAACTAGCTTCAAGCTAGAGATGTAATCTGGATGAAATCTCTGGAACACAATCTGCACTCAAAAAGGGTGCAGCAAGGTAGTATCCGTACAAACACTATGTACCGGTAAGCATCATAGGCCGACTAATATTAGTTCACGTATATAAGCATAAAATCACAAGATAAGTTGATAGGCACTTAATACTCAAATCCAAGTCACAGATTATCCCATAACAGAGTCACAGCCTAAGATGGAGCTTCTAAACCACAAGTCTGTCACGTCTCAATAATCTCACCTGATAATCACAAGCCCAAGTTCCGTCCCTAGGTAGAGTCACTAATCCACCATTTAACTCACTCAATGGTCATATTGATATCACAATAGACATTCAACATCCATATCAAAATCAAAGCCAAACGAGCATATAATAACGCAGAATAAAATGTAATGATGTGTAATGCAAAATATGATAATGTGAAATGCAATGCAATGTAATGCAATGCACTGGCCAATCACTCGAACTATACACACATGTTAACTGATGTCATTGCTCAGTAGTCATGACCTGCAGGGGACCCATGGTATCCATGTACCACTCTTTTCGGACTCACTCCTCGGACCCGAGCATAAACCTTTGCTCTGAAAAGAACCTCAGACGCGGGCCACATCAATGTATCCCTCGTTTCCGAAATGAACCTCGGACCACGAGCCATAATCTAGGTCACATATGTGCTTTTCCATATATCTGTACGTAACGGTATTTCCTTCCCTCTTATTATCCATGCTCAATCATCAAGTACCATGTATTAAATAGTATTACAAGTTCAACAAGAAGATTATATTAACTTCTTCACTAATTTCACATCACAATGTATGTCTCAACGTATTCCAGTTCATTAGTATGTATGGACTATGAACAATTAGCAATATCAATGTCAAACACAAGGCATCATGCCACAAGTCTTCCAAGCCATTTCCATAATGCATGAGTGTATGAATGCATAAATGAGTGTAAACATAGTAAATCAGTGCAAACCAATAAAGCACCAGTGAATGTACAAGTCACAAGGCCACAAGTCATATCAAGACTTGGATCAACTCAACCATGAAATGAATCATACAATCGTCTCAACCAACATAATAGTCTATGTCCCTCTTTACTTCCACATGTAGCAAGTACGGCTCATAACTAAGTCTTGTATCACTAAGAAGCTCCACTTTTCTATATATTATCATCAACAGTAAATCATACATCAAGTGTTCATCTACGTATTATCATAAACATATAAATCATAATTCAGGTCTAAACTCAGTATTCCTTCCTTTCTCTGATGATATGTGTCACAATAAGAGAGAATTGAGTACAACACGACAATTCAGGTAATAAGTCTAATCAAAATAACGGGGCCACGAGCCACCATCAACAATCAATCAACCTAATAGAAATCCATCCCGAATCGCCACAGTATGAATACAACTACACCTCATATTTCAGTACATAAAGTAATAGCGACGAGCCCACAAAATCAGAAGTCATACCAACCTAGCTAATATCCAACCCAAACACCATGTCTGAGGACCTAATCATACTTTCTCCCATCAATTCTACACAATACATACGTTTCGCTAATCAAAGTCTAACTAAAGTAAGCCGTAACCTACCTGGAATGTCGAGTAACAGTCTCAAATCGCCAAGCCTTAGCCTTGCCTTCCCCTTTTGGAGAACCTCAAAAT
Source organism: Lycium barbarum (assembly GCF_019175385.1). Classification (NCBI taxonomy): domain Eukaryota; kingdom Viridiplantae; phylum Streptophyta; class Magnoliopsida; order Solanales; family Solanaceae; genus Lycium; species Lycium barbarum. Next base: position 84,259,580 of record NC_083342.1, on the reverse strand, counting down.
TATCAACGTCTATCAAATATGAATTCTACGTCAGAATACGAATCTAAGGGTACCCATATTGCCTTAGTTTTACCCAAAACCCAAAAATTGACCCAAAATAGCCAAACCCGAGCCACAAGGGAAAAATTGTAATTTTACCCGAGCCACAAGGGAAAAATTGTAATTTTATTAAAAATTCAGATACAATATAGTCAAAACAGTACTTTACGAGTCTAAACGAGTCCAACGATAACCATATTGCTGTACTTTTAGAAAAATACCCAAAATATCCGGGTTCATGAGGGTAAAACGGGAAATTTAGTGCACAATTATGTTACCCATCATCTAATTAACCTTCAATCTTAATTTCATGAAAATCTATTCATCACAAGATATTCGAATTCATCTTTCTATTTTTATCCCTAGGGTTCTTAATCCATTAGTTCTTCGCAATTAATGCATAGGAATGACTGTGAGATGATGATAATTGACATATAAATAATGAATACTAAGTTAGAATCTTACCCCAAAGTGCTTGTGAATGATTTTCCATTATTACCTCCCAACCCTTCAACTATTGAAGATGTCATAAATTCTTGGGTTCTAATCTTGCACCCACCATTAATAGAGCTTAACCTTGTCATGGGATTTGAAGAAGGAATGATGAAGAATCACATAAGGGTTTGCACTTACCTTCAAGGAAGAACTTCACCCTAACCCTAGGAAAATAGCCTCTCACATTCTAAGGAAGTGTTTTTGGGTTTATGAAGGGAAAGACTTGAAAAAAGCAACTAAAAACGAGCCTATTGCCCAGTTGGGCCGCTGTGGAGCTCACCAAGCTGCTGTGGTAGTCACCAGGCCGCTATAGCGGTCCTCTGGTCGCTGCCAGCGGCCAGCTGGAATAGCCCAAACGAAAACGGGCATAACTCCCTCATCCGAAGACCAAGTGTCGATTCTTTTTCCTATAGCTTCGTAATTTCGATACGGATCTAATGGTTCAGACCTCACTAAAAAAAAAAGGTCGGATGCTCAATCTGGAGCCATTTCTATCCACAGACCTCCAGCGAAAACACCGAATACGACGCGACAAAACCCAAAATCATCCGAAACTCTTCAGAACTTCACCAAAACTTGTGGACAAGTTCAAAATCATCATATTAACATGTTGGAACTTCCAAATCATTGAAACGGGGTCGTCCTAACCTGGCATTGACCGTGGTCAACTCTAACTCATCAACTTAACTAGTTTCTCCATCAATGACTCAATTACACTCGAACCTTGCGGAAACCAATCTAATGACTTCATTAAGTCATAGATCATACTAACAGGACTTGTTGAAAGGGTCAACAAGGTTAAATGGGTTAAAACACTATAATGACTAAACGGGTCATTACACTGAGCTTTCTTGGACTTCCCAATTCATTATCTAATGTCTACATTTGAGTCCGTGAAGTCATAGTAGGGTAGGCTACCTAAAGCCAGTGCATGAGCCTATACCATATCCTCTTAGCAGTGATACAATCAACGAATAGATAATCTCTTGTTTTTCTCTTTGTTTTTACATTACACAACTTTCATCAACTTGTATACCTCATTTCTTTAGTCTATTTGTAGTGAGAAGTATGTCTTGAAGTTGTAGCCACATAGTGAAAGTTGCTTTAAGTCGTGCTTGATTCATGCACATTAGGCTTTTCCATGATACTTTAGGTATGATACCAATCATTTGTATATAAATAGATACATTTGATGAGGCTCTTTCTGCAAAGACTGAAGTGTAGAATTTGACTCAGTTGATCTCTTGCATTTAGGATTTTTTTGACCATCCAACATGTCAGTTGAGGGATTGCCATTTCCTCAAACTTCTTCCCTTTGACGTAGTATGAGTGAATCCACTTGATCCATAAAGTGTCCTTCTTGTTGGCCAGTTCCAAACATGTCTTAGATATAGCTGCTTTGTTCCAAAGCTTCAGATTAATTAGATTAAGGCCACCTGTTGTTGTTGGAACACACATTTTGCTCCATGATACCAATGACTTCATGGTGATTTCATTTGTACCTGACCAGATGAAGCTTCTGCAGTATGCTTCTATTGCCTTTATCACATTTGCGCCCAATATGATTGAATTCCAAAAATCACCAATTTAACTAGTTGAACTCTACCAGCTATGACAACTTTTTGGCTGTCCATGAGGAGATTTTAGAGACTATCTTGGTTACTAATGGTTGTCACTCCACTATTTTCAATTTCCTGGTTGCCAATGGAATCCCTAAGTATCTGAATGGTAGGTCACCTTCCTTATAGCCTAGTCGTTGTTGAATGTCCTGCTTGAAACCATCAGAGACTCCACCATAGTAGATTGCACTTTTGGACAAGTTAGAATGGAGACCAGAGGCTGCTGAAAATGCATTGAATTTTTAACTGATGTTGTATCTCCCTTACCAAATAACAACAAACTGCCTGCAAAGCGTAGATGTGTTATGTTCAGTTTAGAGCATTTATGATGAAATTTGAATTACTTCTTTTCCTTTAGCTCACTTAAGCTCTTGTTTAAGTATTCCATAACTATGAAAAACAAGAATGGAGACATAAGGTCTTCTTGCCTCATTCCTCTAGCAGCATCAAAAGGTGAAGCAGGTTTACCAATTATATTAATAGAGTAGTTCACTGTAGTAACACACTCCATCACCCATTGGATCTGCGGGAAAGCTAGACCTTCCAGTACTTGCTCTAAGTTTCCCCGGTCAACAGTATCATAAGCTTTTTGCAGGTCCACTTATCATGTGATATGATATCAGGGGCTCAATTTCTCAAACTTCTCCAAGGACTTATAATAGAAGCCGAGCCAAGGACTTTCATTCTTTAAAAGCCACGTTCATGGAGAATAAAGCTATGGAAGCACTTGAAGACAATGATTTGAGGGCCTTCAAGCTATGAGAGATAGCATGGAGGAGAAGTTCTAGAGCCTAAGAGTCCAAGGCCCAAAGCTTGCCTCTTAAAGAAGCCCAAATGCTGATGTGTCGCTACCATTGCAAGCTTGGGAAGTTAAAGGCCATAAAGTGACTATTTATGCAAAGAGGCTATTCCTTAAAGACAAGGCATCAACCTTTGAGAAGACAACCAAACAAGACCCTTACTTTATTAAGGGTATTTTTGTAATAATATAGTTAGTCTTCTTTAGCCTAGTAGTCTAATTACTTAACTTAGTTATTTCATTAGGAGGTTTTGAATGATGTTGAGATGAATACTCTTAAAGAGTGATAGTTTATTTCGTAGTTTAGTGTAGTGCTAATCTAGTGATTACTGAGAGTAATAGCTAATTATGGTGGATTCCATTGTGGGCTATTGAACCCATTTTCCATTGATTTCATATTAGATTTTTTCATTTGTGGATTCATTTGATTAAATCTTAATTGAATTCAAATAGTATAGGTTCGTTAGTAGGAATCGATTAGGAGGGTTTGGATTTCATATATCCAAATTTGCCTATAATTCCTTTACTAATTAGGTCTTACACTATCCCTCTATTTCTTATCCCAATTTCTTCACTTTTCATCTTTGATTTCTTCTCATTTTTATTTTTTGCATTTTTGTTGTTTGAATCTGTGTCTTCCACGAGCTGTATCATATCATCATGATGCGCAAGAATTACACTGTCTGCTACATCCTCCCAGGGATGAATCCTGATTGTGTGTCGGTGATAAAACTAGCTATGATCTTCTGAATTATAGCCGCTAGTAGCTTAGCTATAATTTTATACAAGACTGTACAACAAGCTATAGGTCTATGATAAGTGGTAATTTTACCACTTATTTTAGTCTCTTTGCTTTGGTTTTTGTTTTCTTAATCTATAATATGAGACTATTCTTGGTGTGTATTGCTATTATTTCAGGTGCATTGAGTCATGAATGGAATTGGGATCAAACTAACTGAAAACGAGACAAAAAAGAGCTAAAACGAAAAAAAGGGGTAATTCTGCCAGAAATACCCTTCATGAACGCGGAGGTTGACCATGTTCACGATGGTCAAATGGTCAAGTAACCTTCGCAAATGCGAAGATCTAAAAGTGAACGCGAAGAAGACTTTTGGGCAAAACTAGTCAGTTTTGGAAATTCACGTTTTTGTTATCCCAAACCACATAAAAATCGACCAAACCTCTTGGAAACATATATTTTGGCCATTTTACAAGTCTTAGAGAGCTAGGGTTCTAACACCCACACTTGGGGATTGAGGATTTGAAGACTTTGATGAGAAATTTCTTACTTTTTTTCTCATTTCTTCAATTTCTTATTATGTAATGAATATCTAAGTGTGTAGTACTCCATTGCATTACTTGAATCTTGTTTATTGGAAGATTCATGATTAAAGTTTGGATCAAAACTCTTGTTTTGCTTATGTATTGAATATTTTTTTCTTCTAATGAAGTGGGTCTTTGTTTCTTTAATTCTCTTGTTCTTTAATGTTTCTTAAGGGATTAGCTAACCCTAGGACTCGCCCATTTACTTCGATTTGAGCTCGGAAGAGGAAAATTGAGGTTTGGAAAGATTAAGGAACAAGGATTTAAGGATTTAAACAACAAGGATTTGAGGATTTAAACCCCATTTAATAATTTGATCTAGGAATAGGAAAGTTAACTTGAGATTCAATTGGTAGTTCTTAATATCACATCCTAAAGCCTGGAAAAGTTTAGAGTGAAATTCATTGATTTGGTTGGAAGACTTTCAATGAGATTTTACAAACTATTATCTATTAACATAAACTCACTCTTAGTTGTAAAATCGTAAAATACATTGGATCTTTACTTGAGTGTAAGTTCCCTTGTATCCATACTTGTGGTCGTTGATCATTTTACTTGCTTTCTAGGTTAGTTTATATTTTCGCATTAGTTATAATCTTTCTCAAAACCAAAATATTATCAAGTGTTTGGCTTAGCGTAGAAAGTGATAATTCCTTACTTGTTTAAATCGCCTTTATATTGTTCCCTGTGGATTCGACCCTAACACATAGTTGGTTAAATTATATTGCGGCGACCGTGTACACTTTCTCTTTGAGGAGTGGATTTGAATGTTATCAGTCTATATTCCATAATTGTAGAAGGGTTAGGAACTTTCGGAAGTAGAGTGACTGTTGTGCAGTTGATTGCTCTATACAACTTTCCTGTTACAAAAAATTCACCGATTGCTGCAACTACCTCGTGTTTTATAATGTGTCAAGACTTCTTATAGAACACTGCATTGTAGCCATCCACCCCTAGAGCTTATCATCCCCTATTGAGCACAGGGATTCATATATTTTCTTCTTAGTGACTGGTGTACATACTTGAAGCTGCTGATCATGATTCAACACTTTGCTCTTTTTCATTGTTACCTTGTTTACAACAGTGACATGAGGTAAAACTGTCCCCATTAGTGATTTGTAAAACTGGATAACTTCTTCTCTTATATCATCTGGAGCAACCAGTTTCCTTCCCCCTATATCAGTCAACTCTTTACTTTGTTTTCTCTGTTTCCTTTCTTTCATAACAGCTGAAAAATAGCTTGTGTTAGAGTCTCCTAGTTTTATCCAAGCTACCCTGGCTTTTTGTTGCCTAATATTTTCTTTTATCGTGGACCATTTTTCTAGTTGTTGAATGGTGTTCTTCTCTTGTGTTGCAAGTTCATCAAAATCGTAACATCTCGTACCTCCTAACTAAGCTATGTTCATGATTCGGGGACTTAGAAACCAACGGGAAGTGTTAGGATTGAAAATTCGCTACAATTTAGGGGATCACGTTTTTCGTCAAATTATGCGAACCCTATAAGTACGGGCTATAATTTTTGAGCGTATGTCGCCCCCAGAAAATATAGTTACGGGGATTTTACAATCGAGATACGGTCAAGAAATATGGACCTCACATTTATGTACGGGTTGTACTTTCCGACCGTATTTCCCTTCCATAGTTTCATGATTTTGACAATCCAGGTACGGCCCAGAAGTACTGGTCGTACTTAAAAGTATGGACAGTACATGTTGCCCGTACTTTCCCCGTCTCAGCAAATAGTCTAAATACAGGACTTCAGTTTTTAATTCCACTTTTCATATTCTCAAGCCCTAGCATAAAGGTTCTCTCCTCCCACCACCAAAATACACCAAGATAATCATATTCCAAGCATATCAAGTGAATTCTAACATGTATCCATGATCTCTAAATAGAAAATCATTGTTCCTAACCTAGGGTTTGCAAGGAAACCCATCTAAGGGATTCAAGATTAAGGCTTGTGGATTTCTTCTCTAAGTTCAGACTATTGTTACAAGTTTTAGAGCGTTACATGTACGTAGGGTTTCTATCTACGTGTGGGGACATCATTGTTCTTCCCACGCCACATTCTTCCACGATCATACGAAATTTTACTAAAACTAGGGTTTCCCGCCATGTTCATGATAAGCCTAAATGCATGTACCATGTTGTATTATTACTTCGTTATTATGTTCTTAATAGTCCACTTTGGTTATTGAGAATCTATTCGTAATCCAGGAAAAACCCATACTTTGCATTCCATGGGTTCTGAAATGCAAGATATGAACTTGTATGTTTATTTTCATGAACTTTTACATGCTTCCATGTTTTCATACAAGTTACACTATATATCTATCTTCATGTTATAATACAATCGCGAATCACGTTTACAATCATGTTTATTTAAATCATGGGCTACTAAGCTAATTATATCCATGTTCATGTTTTGGGAGTTGCACAAATTACCGAGAAGGCTCAAGCAGCCTAAAACTACATATGCCAACGTAGGATAAGGATCACTCCACCTAGTTAGGACCATTCCTTCATGTTTACCCATTGCGGGTTATTGGATCCATTCATGTCATGTTCATGTCTCGTACCCTAGCAAGGTATGAGATTGCTTAGCTGATTAGGCAGAGATCAGACATCAAATTCTCACGTGGTGGTTACATGTCGGTTATACTAATGCTCTCCCACAGATATATTTATATACTTAAAATATTTTATTCATGTTATACATATTCATGTCAGATGATATTCATGTTCATGTTCAGCTAACAGAGATAGTTTCAATTTCAGTTCTGTTATTCCATGTGCCATGCTTGTTTCATTCAGTTACTTTACATACCAGTATAATTCAAGTGTACTGATGTCCCCTTTCATTGCCTGGGGGTCTGCATTTCACGATGCAGATTTACAGGACGACAGATCAGCTCGTTAGGACTTTGCCCGTATCAGCTATTGGTGAGCCCCATTCCATTCGCGGTGTTATCATTTTTATTTCATGTTACTTATGTAGTCAAGGTATGCCGGGGGCCTTGTCCCGATAAACAGTTTAGCAGTCAAAATCATGTTAGAGGTTTCATTGACTAGTTCAGTTATCTTATGTTAGATGTTCAGAGTAGTATTGCCAGCATTGACTCAGTACTTATTATATTTTAAGATTATCTCCGCATCACATTTAAACAGTATTTTCATTAGTATAATGATGAATAATGTTATTCAGACTATCCATGTTTTAAAGTGTATTGCGCATTAGTTCATGCCCCATGGTGATTCAACAAGCTATGTTGTTCGCTTGGTCACATGCAGCAAGGCACCGAGTGTCGTGTTATGCCTAGGCCAGGGTTCGGTGCATGACAAAGCTTGGTATCAGAGCCTAGGTTCAAGTGTCGTAGGGAGTCTATGAAATCGTGTGCAGTGAGGTCACTTTTATATGTGTATGCACGCCACACATATAAACAGTTGACAACGAAGACATCTAGGATTGTATCACTTTTTTCATACTCTAGATCGTGCAGTTAGGACTATGTTTTCAGGAATTCTTCTAACTTATGCGTATTACGTATTTCAGACAAAGCCTGCGAAAAGAAAGTACACCAAGAGGACAATAGCCACTAGCCAAAGGGTTACCACCGAGGACTCTCCGACTTAGGAAGTTCACACCGAGGCTCGGGGCATGCATTGGATGCAATGCCCCCGACTGCACCCCCAGCTACAGAAATGTCACGACCTAATCCCGTAGGCCGTGACTGGTGCCCGACCAGGACACCCGTAAACATACCTATCATATATAGTCAAACTGAAACTACGAACAATATGGAACTTTACAAAATGACTCTGAAGTTTCACAGCGTCATCATATATGTATATTCAGATACACTGTCTCCTGAGGAGTCACAACTGATCATATCATGAAATAATACGCAAGCCGACAAGGCTGCCATCATATATCAATATCATATGCAAGCCGACAAGGCTGCCACCATAAACGAATATCATATCACAGGACATCATATAAACACAGCTGAACAGAACCCATACACAACCCACACATATGCCTACAGACCTCTAAGAGTACGAATAGCGAAATATGACGGGACAGCGCCCCGTCGTACCCCTGGATAAACATATACATATACATTATAGATCTGAACCAAAAGTCTAGACTCCGGAACAACGGAGCTCTCCAAAACAGCTGAGTAGAAGTCCTATGCTGAAGGGTCACCAACCGACTATCTATACCTGCGGGCATGAAACGCAGCCCCCCGAAGAAAGGGGGTCAGTACGGAATATGTACTGAGCATGTAAAGCATGAAATACAATAAAGAGGGTCATGACTGAAATAGAGATCACAGGAGACAAGTATGACATTCAAAATACCAATACATTTGCCTTATGAGATGTAGATCATGTATATCAATATCATATATCATACACAACCCGTTATGGGACTTAGTCACATAATTAGATAATCATCCTGTACATATGTATATATATAACGTGTCCCGGCCCTATAGTGAGGGACTCGGTAAATAAAATCATATCATCATCATGCATATATATAACGTGTCTCGGCCCTCTAGTGAGGGACTCGGTGAATGAAGTCATCATATGTCATCCTGGCCGCCATCACCGTATCATCATATCATCATATCATCATGTCATCATATCATCATATACATATACATATAACGTGTCCCGGCCCTCTAGTGAGGGACTCGGTGAACAATGCAGTGAAGCTGTGCACGAAAACGTATCCTGGCCCGGGACTCAGTGAAAGACATATTGAGACTTGCACGAGTGGAGTAGTGAGCAACCATATGCAAATTAAAACATTTTCAAAGACTCAATAGAGTAATCAACACAAGTTATCATTTAAAAATCAGGGTAATAATCATATCAAATACCTTTCGAATGTTATTTGGGACATATCAACTAACTTTCGAATGTTATCATAAGGTATATCAAAAGGACTTAGAGATCATAGTCATATGCCAATAAAGTATGAAACATCTTATAGGAGTCCAGTCACAAGTTATCATAAAGTTCCTAAGAATAGGAACGGATATATATCGACTATTATTCAACGTACAGAAAACTGAAGAGGGAGGCTCACTCACTTGAAATTGGTAATATCAAGAAGTGAATAAGAATCATAAGTGGCACTCAAAACTTATGAATGGAATTACCCCAAATTTCATATCATTCATCACTTACATCTAAGACATGCCAAAAGAAAGAAGGGACAACTTTACATACCTGTTAGCGGCTATTCGTAACCCGTTCGTCTCGTCGCTCTTTTAGCCTATTTAATATAAGAGTAACGTTATCGTTAGTAACTATATTTTCTAGTTCACAAATCTATAGCCCATTTCTTATAGAACCTATATTTCAGCTTATATATTCTCGTTTAGAGTTTTCTATTATCTAAAGACTTTAACGGAAATCGGGCAGCACTTCCCCTATATATTCGCCTATCCTGAATTTCCAATTATCCTCCTGTCAACACAGAAATACCAACAACAACAATATATATAATAAATTCTCCCAATTCAGCCAATAACAATTCAAACAACCACCAAACAGTCCATATGATAACAATAACCATTTATCCGATTTCCCGCAATTAATTCCGTAGTTCCCGTCTCTCAATTTAACTATGACCTGGACGAATTTAAATATATCTAGTAGAGGATAATTCTTACCTTATATTCCAAGAAATAATCTTCTTCCACCTTAATTCATTACGAAGAAATCCCGGATTCAACAACGCGACAATGCAAAACAACGAGGTCGAAGCGGTGAGCAAAACCCGTCAGAAAATTAAATAATGTTGCTACCCCATCCTCGTAAGAGAATTCTTCAATTCAGATGAGAAAAATATATGTATACACGTATGTATATGGTCTCTCTTGTAGTAAAATGTTGCTGCTCAAGTTGCTTAAAGATCAAAGCACTTAATTCAAAGTGAGAGGTCTCCACCGTTGCTGTCCTATTTCATTTGCTGCCACCATTTTCTTAAGAAATTTGTCTCACGATTTGTGAGATCACAAAATGAGGGCATGTTGCTGTTGCCATTTCCTTCACCCTCAAGATAACGTTAACATGTACAATTAGTATATGAGTCACTAAGTAGCAATCTGTCCATGCGTACACGTGTAAAGCCCACCATGATCCTCATCTAAATAATTAATTGTAAACTCTTAAAATAGAAGTTAGGCAGCAATTTCTTTTGTCAAATAATATAGGAATTACATGGTGAATATATACAATTCACCACTTGGCCAAGGTTATACGAACAAAAATAGAAAGTGGTCCCACTTAATTATATCTAATACTAAGATAAGAATGGAAAAGTCTATATCCAATATTTTATAATAGTTGTTTCTTGGTCTCCATTCACCTAAACATGGACCACTTTTACACACTTCCTATACTAATTATCATAATTATGTGATATACCATAGTCCATGGCCTCATTTGCTACAAATAAAATATTATTTTCAATCATCGTCGTCACACTTTTTCGTCTTAAATAATTTTGGGACTTCATTCCTTGTATACACTGAGCTCCTGATTTTTTTTATCCTTGGATATAATCGAATTCTCCGGGCTCGGGTAAATTTGCTCATATTGGACGATTAAATTTTCTAGTCCAAAAATACGGGATATCATAGCTTGGACCGTATTCCATTCAAATAAATTTTGAACCTCGACGAAACTTATTTTCTTCGATTGGTTTAACTTCAAATCCTTACGATACATGTGTACCATCACTTTAACCACCTATAAGCTTGGGGAATAACCTTGTGTCCGTTACTAATATCATTTACTCGCACACTTTCCGACGCACGAAAACACGGGATGTAACATCCTTCCCCCCTTTAGAACATTCGTCCTCGAATGTTGAACTAGTCCTGCACTCCCAATACTTTCTCAAGTGTTCTTTTTATTGAATTATGCCTTTTGCATGCCTTTTTCATTGGTCGATTTTCTTCATTTTATTATTACGCATTCCAGATCTCTATGCAACCGTTCCCGTAATATTTTCCCTTGCTCTTGCCTCTCGAGGTAATAATTCCACTTCGTTCTTTACTCTCTTTATTTCGCAGTGCATTGCGAGCTCATCTACTGAATTCTTATTCTCTCCTTGGTGCAGTTAGTCATAACTCGACTCCTTCTCCTTCTATAAGTTTACTCGACTCCTTCTCCTTTTATAAGTTTACCCCCTTAAGATGTATCGTCCACTTTTTGTTATCTCTTAATCTTTACATAAGATTTTATAACACATAGACGTCCCTTGTTGACTTATTAGACTTTACAATCCTTGGAGTGTTTCATGCCTCTGGTAACCTGTAGACCCTTCGCAGACCCTACGAATAAAATGAAATTTTCCAAGGTGTAACATTATTTTACTTTAATAACCTTACATTGCACTGCTGTTCCAGTCCATATTCCGGAACCTTCGGCCTCATGTACCTCTTCTCGACTTCTTTAAAAGACTTTAACTGTCGCTCTACCTTTAGCTCTTAATCTCAATCTTTAGAGTTAGCTATCAAGTAGCGCTGGAGTTCCCTCATATAACGACTTTGCATAGTTGCTCCGTGCTGTAACTATCGTCAACTAGTATCATTCTGAAAGAATTTGACATATAAGTTCACCATCTTCTAGTAACCAACTAGTTCCGATCGTCTTGCTTAACCCATTCTATAATTCCCTTTATCTAACTTGTAATACTTTAGGCATATTATCTCGTGTCATTTCTTTGTCTTTAATTCAAACTCTTCTATTGCCTCTTTACTCAGATTTTGCTCTTTAACTTTCCTGTCAAATTATCCCAAGAAATACCTTAGCGTCGTTTCACTAATCTTTATGCTTTACCTTGGCTTCTCCTCTTTCATCTTACAATCGGTATCGGGATAGACCTCTGGTTCAACCATAGCCGTGTCCTATTTTCCCTTAGTACTAATTCTATTTCTGTGATTTGGTTTAAACCATCCTTGCATCTCTCTGTAACGTACCCAAAATATCATAACTGCATTGTCATTATTGAATCCTTACTCCCCTTATCAAGTACTTACTCACTTGGTCTTTACGCTTAACATACAAATATTCGTAGGTTGCATAACTATTCTTGTACCATTTGTATAATGTATATTCAATCTTAGACACAGTCTTTCCGTCTCCTGGTTCATTTTGCTTTACATATCTCATTCGTACTAAAACTCGCTCGTCCTATTTTGTCATATTTTTTTCCTTCCTTTATTCACTCTTTGATTTTCTCATTTCCTACCATAGGAGATTTTCTATTCCTTCTCCTTTGTTACTTATAAGTTGCAATACCATTAGCGAACAACTCTATAGCCAACATCTTGGCCTTTAATCCAGTATAGCATCGCTATCCTTTATAATATCTCTTAAGTTATTCGATACCATTCTCTTTTCATACTCTTTCTTTTTATACACACCCACTATTTCTCAACACTATCTCAATTACCATCCTGGCTTCTATTCATTTATTGCTGGCTTTCAAATCTTATTAACTTGTTTCAATAAGGGGTCTCAATTGAAATTTAAACATCTATATCAAATATATTGCAGTGTCAATTGCCTCCATCTTACACTTGTATTTCTCGCACCCACTTCCCCCCTTAAGGGTATACTTATACCATATTCGTTTATACTCTGCTCTATGTCCCTATTCCCAATCTCAAATTCATTCAATCTCTTTCTCCACTCCACTTGGTACTGTACCATATCCATATCTTTCTTTATAATTTATAACTTGTTTATCCCCGTACGAAACCTTGACTAAATCACGAAGCGACGAGAACCTCTCCATATATAGTGCAAAAATTCATCTGATAATCTGTACTCGAGTAATGCGACCAAGGTAACAACTCATCCAAGGTCACATTCCACTCATTCCAATCAATAGTTAATTAGTACTTGTAGTCGTTCCAATCTCAATTAAGCAGCACTTATATTCCGACGATAAGTGTCCAAAGTTCTCTTGAAATAGTATCTTTATCCTAACCCATATCATCTGTTTCTTTTGATGAATTTATATTGCACCATTTGTTCCTCAAGCCTACCGTCTATATCCCTTAAGGATTCCACTATTTTCGAGGTAAAGTCGTGTGTATGCAATACCCCTTTATGCCTTATGCCTTTTTATCCTTATTGTGTACCCAACACAGGCTTCTAGCTTACTCAACAACATACCAAGTTCGCCTCAATTATGGTCTTACCTAATTACCATGTCGTCGTACTACACCTTTAGGTTCATAACTATATATTCCCCTTTCGTCCCATACTCGTACTCAATTAATTACATCTATCTTGGATGCTTCCGTTAAAATTCCCTTATCATTTCTCCCGTCTATGTCTATCTTTTATTCTGCACACGAGGAATCTTATGCTACCTCTGTATCGTTCGGAAAGCATCGCTTCTGCATAACCCCTTTCTCATTTTCAAAATATATTTCATTCATGCCTATTTGTTCTTATCATATTAGTTATTCTCTAGCATTCACTCTACCCCCGTTGCTCATCTTTCTGTAACTGGGTCTCCCACAGTCCCGACACTTATAGTACTCGTGTCCTTAGCTACACATGTCATGATCTATTACTACACTGTTATCTCGCCCTCTTCTTATTTCCTTCTTTCAATTAACTTCTTCTTTCCCGGTGCTCGCTGTCATTCCCGTCATATCACAATCTTTATTCTGAACTTTCCCTATAGAAGAACTTTATAAATCCTTTTTATTCGTTCTATAGCTCGCTTGTACACTTTAGTCATATAGGTCACGTCATATCCTTTAGTCACTTCCTCTCAAGGCTTTACTTATTTTCATAGCGATCCTCATTATAATCACATTATATCCTGTTCGTATTCAATCCCATAGTGTAACACTTAACCTTATTCACGATCCTTACTATGGGTTAATTACACTCGGTGGAGTAAGCGTACTTAACCTTGTACCCTTCCTAGTCAATCTTATCCTTAATATCTCACAAGCTGTCTTATTAATACATTCATATCCGGCACAATTCTCTTTCCTCTGTACTCTTGTCTTAATATATCACTCTATCAAGATCTACCAGTCTTTTCTAAGTCATCTCTTAGTATCACAAGTCCTTTCCAAATTCTCTTTACCATATCAGTATCGACCTCCTAATTACTATTACCATCAATTCAGTAATTAACTTATTTCTCGAGGTCCGCCGTACTCGCAACTCAGTCAAATCCTATCATTACTATTGGCACGACCTTCCAAGACATATTACAAACCTATATCCCACTCTCTTTTTATTTCTAGAAAAGTTTTGGCAGAGTTTCCTCTATATTTCTTACTACCTCAAAACCTGCAGCAAGAAATACCAACAATGCCTCACAGGGCCAACATATATATATATATATTCATATATATATATATATATATATTCATATCATATCATATCACATCCACACAGGGCTCCCAATATCAACGACAGTATGAAAATGATGGACTTACCTCGTATGTCCAACTCGAACTGCACCTGTCACACTTTCCTGTCTACTTTTCCTTTAAATTTTCAACTTTACATTTCAATCATACTTCAATACCTTACCCATCATATACCATTCGTGCATTTTCTTACCTGCGTGCTTTGTAACTTTCAATACCGTCAGTCACTTCCTTCTGTCGATGTCGCCCTTCTACTGAAATCAAAGGTTAGTATAATGAATTTCGTTTCCTATGACTCAGCTCTATCGTACGATCTTAGATATGAAAGAAAGGAAACATCCTAAATGTCCTGTAGCTTCTTGTTTATAGATGTGGTGCACAACACACCGATAAACAAGACTCTACTAGACACGATCTGTAGACACTCCGAGGACGAACTGCTCTGATACCACTTTTGTCACGACCTAATCCCGTAGGCCGTGACTGGTGCCCGACCTGGACACCCGTATACATACCTATCATATATAGTCAAACTGAAACTACGAACAATATGGAACTTTACAAAATAACTCTGAAGTTTCACAACGTCATCATATATGTATATTCAGATACACTGTCTCCTGAGGAGTCACAACTGATCATATCATGAAATAATACGCAAGCCGACAAGGCTGCCATCATATATCAATATCATATGCAAGCCGACAAGGCTGCCACCATAGACGCATATCATATCACAGCACATCATATAGACACAACTGAACAGAACCCATACACAACCCACACATATGTCTACAGACCTCTAACAGTACGAATAGCGAAATATGACGGGACAGAGCCCCGCCGTACCCCCTGGATAAACATATATATATATATATATATACACATTATAGATTTGAACCAAAAGTCTAGACTCCGGAACAACGGAGCTCTTCAAAACAGCTGAGTAGAAGTCCTATGCTGAAGGGTCACCAACCGACTATCTGTACCTGCGGGCATGAAACGCAGCCCCCCGAAGAAAGGGGGTCAGTACGGAATATGTACTGAGCATGTAAAGCATGAAATACAATAAAGAGGGTCATGACTGAAATAGAGATCACAGGAGACAAGTATGGCATTCAAAATACCAATACATTTGCCTTATTAGATGTAGATCATGCATATCAATATCATATATCATACTCAACCCGTTATGGGACTTAGTCACATAATTAGATAATCATCCTGTACATATGTATATATATAACGTGTCCCGGCCCTATAGTGAGGGACTCGGTAAATAAAATCATATCATCATCATGCATATATATAACGTGTCCTGGCCCTCTAGTGAGGGACTCGGTGAATGAAGTCATCATATGCCATCCTGGCCGCCATCACCGTATCATCATATCATCATGTCATCATATCATCATATACATATACATATAACGTGTCCCGGCCCTCTAGTGAGGGACTCGGTGAACAATACAGTGAAGCTGTGCACAAAAACTTATCCTGGCCCGGGATTCAGTGAAAGACATATTGAGACTTGCACGAGTGGAGTAGTGAGCAAACATATGCAAATTACATTTTCAAATACTCAATAGAGTAATCAACACGAGTTATCATTTAAAAATCAGGACAATAATCATATCAAATACCTTTCGAATGTTACTTGGGACATATCAACTAACTCTCGAATGCTATCATAAGGTATATCAAAAGGACTTAGAGATCATAGTCATATGCCAATAAAGTATGAAACATCTTATAGGAGTCCAGTCACAAGTTATCATAAAGTTCCTAAGAATAGGAACGGATATATATCGACTATTATTCAACGTACAGAAAACTGAAGAGGGAGGCTCACTCACTTGAAAATGGTAATATCAAGAAGTGAATAAGAATCATAAGTGTCACTCAAAACTTATGAATGTAATTACCCCAAAATTCATATCATTCATCACTTATATCTAAGACATGCCAAAAGAAAGAAGGGACAGCTTTACATACCTGTTAGCGGCTATTCGTAACCCGTTCGTCTCATCGCTCTTTTAGCCTATTTAATATAAGAGTAACGTTATCGTTAGTAACTATATTTCTAGTTCACAAATCTATAGCCCATTTCTTATAGAACCTATATTTCAGCTTATATATTCTCGTTTAGAGTTTTCTATTATCTAAAGACTTTAACGGAAATCGGGCAGCACTTCCCCTATATATTCGCCTATCCTGAATTTCCAATTATCCTCCTGTCAACACAGAAATACCAACAACAACAATATATATAATAAATTCTCCCAATTCAGCCAATAACAATTCTAACAACCACCAGACAGTCCATATGATAACAATAACCATTTATCCGATTTCCCGCAATTAATTCCGTAGTTCCCGTCTCTCAATTTAACTATGACCTGGACGAATTTAAATATATCTAGTAGAGGATAATTCTTACCTTATATTCCAAGAAATAATCTTCTTCCACCTTAATTCATTACGAAGAAATCCCGGATTCAACAACGCGACAAAGCAAAACAACGAGGTCGAAGCGGTGAGCAAAACCCGTCACAAAATGAAATAATGTTGCTGCCCCATCCTCGTAAGAGAATTCTTCAATTCAGATGAGAAAAATATATGTATGCACGTATGTATATGGTCTCTCTTGTAGTAAAATGTTGCTGCTCAAGTTGCTTAAAGATCAAAGCACTTAATTCAAAGTGAGAGGTCTCCAACGTTGCTGTCCTATTTCATTTGCTGCCACCATTTTCTTAAGAAATTTGTCTCACGATTTGTGAGATCACAAAATGAGGGCATGTTGCTGTTGCCATTTCCTTCACCCTCAAGATAACTTTAACATGTACAATTAATATATGAGTCACTAAGTAGCAATCTGTCCATGCGTACACGTGTAAAGCCCACCATGATCCTCATCCAAATAATTAATTGTAAACTCTTAAAATAGAAGTTAGGCAGCAATTTCTTTTGTCAAATAATATAGGAATGACATGGTGAATATATACAATTCACCACTTGGCCAAGGTTATACGAACAAAAATAGAAAGTGGTCCCACTTAATTATATCTAATACTAAGATAAGAATGGAAAAGTCTATATCCAATATTTTATAATAGTTGTTTCTTCGTCTCCATTCACCTAAACATGTACCACTTTTACACACTTCCTATACTCATTATCATAATTATGTGATATACCATAGTCCATGGCCTCATTTGCTACAAATAAAATATTATTTTCAATCATCGTCGTCACACTTTTTCGTCTTAAATAATTTTGGGACTTCATTTCTTGTATACACCGAGCTCCTGATTTGTTTTTATCCTTGGATATAATCGAATTCTCCGGGCTCGAGTAAATTTTCTCATATTGGACGATTAAATTTTCTAGTCCAAAAATACGGGATATCATAGCTTGGACCGTATTCCATTCAAATAATTTTCGAACCTCGACGAAACTTATTTTCTTCGATTGGTTTAACTTCAAATCCTTACGGTACATGTGTACCATCACTTTAACCACCTATAAGATTGGGGAATAACCTTGTGTCCGTTACTAATATCATTTACTCGCATACTTTCCGACGCACGAAAACACGGGATGTAACAAGAAAGGCCTGCGGAGGTCCATCTTATAGTTACTCCATAGCCCAGTGCTACTAACATAGATGTTAGGGGAGCTATCGAGCTACTTACCCAAATTGTCTCTAACCAAGTTCAACGTCAGGAGACGGCTTCTAGTGCAGGTGCTAGTGGAGGGTCGAACTACTCCAGGACCAAGGAAGTTCTGAACAAGAAGCCTCCAATGTTCACAGGGTCTATTAAGGCGAAGGATCCGTAAATATTTATTGATGGGCTTCAGAAAGTCTATCGTGTTATGCATGCTATTGAGGCAGAGGCAGTAGAGTTGGGATCTTATCAGTTACAGGATGTTGCTCACATTTGGTATGAGACATGGGGACAGTCCCGCAGGGAAGATGTGTCTCCAGCAAGTTAGGACGAGTTTGTAGATGCCTTCATTGATCACTTTCAGCCACTTGAGGTTAGGGAGGTAAAGGCCTACAAATTTGAGAGGCTCAAGCAGAATGATATGAGTGTGAACGACTATTACCTCAACTTGTTTTCTTTGGCCAAGTATGCTCCTCACATGGTCGCTGATATGAGCCAGATTTAGGCGATTTGTGTTAGGGTTATACCCGTACTTGCATGGCGATGCAAATATTGCTGTTCAAAATAGAGAAATGACTATCGCCAAGATGGTTGCTTTTGTTCAGGCTATTGAGGACCGAATGAAGGAAGAAGAAGCACTTCAGAAAGAGAAGGACATGGAATTCAACAAAAGAGCTAAGTTTGCAGGTAACTTCAGTCATGGGGGAGGTGAAGGAAGGAAATTCTTCAAGAATAGGTCATCAAGAACTGCTCCATATGTAGCAGTGCCCCAGCCCTAAAGTTCAGAAATGATTAGAAGAGATAGAATTTCAGGCCAGCAAACTCCTATTCTCAAGCAAGTGTGACAGGAGACTTATGATAATCCGGTCTGTAGAAAGTGTGGTAAGAGACATCTGGAGGAGTGTCGCATGGGTATGGATATATGCTTTGGGTGTGTCCAATGGGGCCATTTTCAGAGGGACTGTCCATCAGCGAGACAGGGTATCAGAGGTAATGTGGCTCAGTCCACAAATTTAGCAGCTCCTCGAAATTCTCAGTGTTGACACCTAACTTTTGACCACCCGTAATTTATTTTAATTACCAGGGTCATTGGATATCAAACGGAGCAAAATGTGTATTTTGTACAAGTCAAAATGATTTTATAAAATTATTTAGATAATATTTTGCCATTTCATTTGGCAAAATAACTTCAATAATATTATAAATAATTTAGAAATCAATTTATACATCTCTTATAATTAATATGGAACATTTGCTAAATTCAATCAAGAAGGTGGTTTAAAACAATTATTTACTTCATTGTTAAAGTTATCAGAAAATCAATTAGCAAGCATTTTACTCCATTTAATTCAAGAAGTCTGATTAAGTAAATGATTAATCATTTTATCCCTCAATTCTGCATATCCAGTGTGCATTTGTACAATTCATTGGAGTCAATCATAATTAATTAAGTGTTTAATTGTGGTTAAATCCATGAATTGTTTATTATGTGGTTAATTGTAGCTACAATTGAAATAATCAATCATTGGCTAATTTTGGCCTTAATTGAAATAGTCAATTTTCGTGGTTTTAGTCAATTAGGGTTATTATTATAAAATTAGCCTTTAATTGCTTTAATTAGTTAACCTTGGCCTTAATTAAAATAGCCAAATTAATGGTTTAAGTTAATTGAGGTCATTATTGCAAAATTAGTCTTTAATTGTTTTATTGGGCTAATGATGACCCTAATTGAAATAACTAATCCCATGGTTTAAAGTCAATTAAGGCTATATTTGCAACTTAAGTCCATTTGCATAATTAAATTAATCACGTTTGACCAAAATTGAGGGGTTTAAATTAATTGACTCTCTTAATTATTATCATTTATTAAAATAAGTGTCAAGTCCTCTTATATATATACACACATATATACGGATATACATGTGTATAAAATAGCGCCCCCTCCCCCCTTAATCCCTTTAATTTTAGTCGGGCCCTGCCCATTACAGGACTGACCTGGCCTAACTAAGTCTTAAAGGGGGTAAGACCCCTTTTACTTCCTCATTTCCTTAGTGTAACAACCAAATGACGCCTTATCCTTTTCCTCTTCAAAAACACCCTAGCTGCGCCTACCCACCCTCTCTCTCGTTCGTCATCGGCCAAAAATGGCAAAAATGACAGAAGTAACAGGAGCTCTCAAGCTTTGCGTAGCCAATAAAGGCAAAGCATTAATTGATGCCATCGTATTTTCACCAAACACTGCCCTAGCATGGTAATTTCTTGCTTTTTTTCTTTTTGTTTTTCACTGCATTGCGGGTCAACGAGTACAAATCCCTTAATCGGATTTGTCTCAATGTGATTTCAAACCCTCGAATCTCATTGGTTCGTCCAAGAACAATGAGGATCCATTGGAGTTGTTCAAATCTTACCCTCCATTATGTGGACTTGCTTAAATTGTAGCCATTGACATTTTAATTAAGGGTTTTGGTTCTCAAAAACCCATTTATCCCACATCCAAAAACCTTAGGTTTTTGGGATTTTGGGGGTTCTATATAAAGAACCCCAATTCACACTTTGGTAGTGACCTAATAGATCACACATTCACAAAAACTTGAAAATGCCTAGGGTTTTAGCAATCTTGCTTGAGACCTTTAACTTTTTCTGAGTTAGTCTAAAATTTAAAGTTGTTTTCTATTTCCGTGTCTGTGGCTAAGCTT
This sequence comes from Lycium barbarum, assembly GCF_019175385.1. Taxonomy (NCBI): domain Eukaryota; kingdom Viridiplantae; phylum Streptophyta; class Magnoliopsida; order Solanales; family Solanaceae; genus Lycium; species Lycium barbarum. Next base: position 84,238,508 of record NC_083342.1, on the reverse strand, counting down.
GGGTGGAGGAACAAAGGGTCTCCAAGTCCATTCTCGATTCAAGGCTGCGCAAAAGAAAGGTAAACTTCCCTCCTTTAGTATATTTTAAGCATTTTATTTATATATTTTTAGCATTTTATTTGTGTTTTGTTTATGTGTATTATGTTGATTAGTTATGATAATTGTTAGTATAAATTAGGTAGATATGTGTTAAGGGCTAGTCGTGTTTGGTTATGTTGTCCTAATTGCTAAGTTCAGTCATGTTTAAAGAGCATTTTAATCCTGTTTATATGCTATTATCAGTTTAGATTTTTGATTTAAGCATGCCAAATAATTAGTTTAATCAGCATTGTGCCTATTTTAGCTCCTGTTCAGTATATTGATTAGTTTAAAGTCTTTTTTAGCTGCATCTCTATACTATTTGCTTAATGAATCAACCCCTATTATGCTAATAATATGGTATCAATAGCTCTTAGACCACGTTTAGATAATATCTTTCCTGTAAAACTATATCTGTGTTATTAAATTCATTGGTACAAACTGTGTTGCATGCAAAATGGTCAATAGTGGTGTATACATTATTGGTAATTTATGTAGGTTGGATTAATGATAGTTAAAGGGGTTGTGAGCCATCATGTGACATCTGTTTTTGCTAAGGGATCAGCTGGTTAGATGAAATGTGCTATGTTCCTGTCTCATTTAAGCTTAAACTTGAAGTTTGGTTAAGTAGTAATGGCACATGATATGTTAAGCTGTAAACATGATCCTATTTGCTCAAATGTTAGTTAGATCTAGGCCATTCAGATTCAGTTTAATGTTACACTAAGTTCCATATGAATTATGTGTGTAAAAATGTCTAAATTAGTTATGTGATTAATCTAGAGTTTCAATGTTTAGTGACCATGATGGGCCTCAGTTATACATGTTGTTGGGTGTAAACTTGTAATCTGTGGATTATATCTAAATGATTGATGTTTGTCTAGCCACACATATGCTTAATCTTAGTCAGCCTTAATCTAACTAGGTCTGCTTATCTTAAAGGTCCCTCTGTTTACCTTGTATGATTAGTCACTTGTTTAAGCAAACCTGTCTATAAACTCCAGTTTTTCTGTTCTTAGTTGATCATAAATTAGCTTATAAAGGTTCTGTATTGGTTAGAATGCATGCCTAAAATTGTCTAAATGTTGATTTGTGTGCTTATGATGATTATCTATGCCTATTTAAAGTTCCCAAACTGCTTAACTACACTGCATACTTTCCATTAGATCAAACCATGTATCACTTGCCTGTCTCTTAAAAGAATTTAGTTTGTCATGTGAGGCTAGCCTATAAGTGTGCTTTCTGTCTCATTCTACTTGCATCAAGACCATGTATCCATGCATGCACCATTAGTGTCACGACCCGACTAGGGGCCGCGACGGGTACCCGGGGGCTAACCACCGAGCACCACTCATTCTACTACTTATCATGCTCATTACACGTTCCTTTATCAAATTCATACTCAAATTATAAGGAAATCATAGTTCATTTGGGAACAAAAATACTTTTATATACATAAGCTTCTCGTCTATCAAAATGACAATATATACACATATATATAGTAGTGACCTTATGAGACCATATAACCCACACTGCGTATCTACGAGCCTCTACTGGAGTGCTAGACATAAGGACGGGACAAGACCCCGTCTTGCCCAAAATATACATGTACACAAAAAGAATAATCATCAGCACCTCCGGACAATGGAGTGCTTTCAATCAGCTGCTAGCTCCTATGAGTCTAGATCAGGATCACCTCTCTGTCTACCTGTGGGCATGAACACAGCGTCCAAATAAAACGGACGTCAGTACGAACATTGTACTGAGTATGAGAGGTATAAACAATAATGAAATGAAGAGGCATCAAATGAGGAGCAATCTGTAACTGACTGTAAAACATAAAAGAATTAAATCATGCTGTCTTACTCACACTCATCATCATATCATATATGCATGTATAAGTATAAGCTGCCCGTCCATATAGGTACGATGTGATAATGTATAAGCTGCCCGTCCATATAGGTACGGTGTGATAATAATTAACCTGCGTCCAGGCCTCCCACGTCCGGGGTATAAGCTGCCCACTATAGTGGTGTGTATATTTTCCCGACCATATAGGTACGGTGTAATATCATCATCATATGCTCATTATAATATACTCATCATAGTATGCTCGTCATAATATGCTCATCATAATACATGCATGAAGACTCAAGGACAACTATACTTTATCGGGGTGACGTAAGGTCGTGATCCCCCGATTTCATTATGGAGCATTCACAAGCATTCTGCCTCACCTTGAAGGAAGTAGTATGTAAGGTGAGTGTGTACAATGCATAACATCATCGACTTTATGGTACTCTGCCTCACCTTGAAGGAACAATACATAAGGAGAGTGTCTACAATATACGTCATCATTAGCGTTATAGGAACGTCATATCATGAACTCTAGAATCTTTAGACTTAAGCCCATCATCATCATCATTGGACTCATAACATATCTCTTATCTCATATAGCTATTCATGATCATAGACTCTTGACTTTCTGGTATGCATAGAGAATTCATGGAGAGAAAGGAGCATCATACCATCGGAATCATGCCATAGAAAGAAAGGACTAGCCTCACATACCTTTGTTGCTTAACTATTTTATTGTTTCCTCGTTCTCCTTTAATGCACTCATTCTACCTTCAAGAGAATTCGTATCGACATTAGCTAGATGGTTACAAGAACGTGCTTGCTAAAGCTATAGAAAATTGGACGACATTTCCTTCGTTTATACAACTTTTCCCATATTCTATATCAACTCCCAAACATTCATAATAACGTTCACAATATCATAAACGACAAGCATCATTCATTTATATTATCCACATTTCACATTCATCCATAATCACTACCATAGTTCACTATTGTGTTCTTTCACATATAATACTCATTCCATGTTCTACATGTCATTCATAACCTATTTACAATCTCAACATATCCATTTTCATGATTCATTCCAACTACTACTCAACAATGTCACTATTCACACTTTCATAACCCATTTCCTATATCTTTCTACAATCCAATTGTCTCCACTTCTCCATACTTTAAATAACATGCAAATATCATAAAACTTACCTAAGATAGTGTAGGAACAAGTCTTGAGTGGTATTACTCTTTTTGCACCAAAACCCTAGTTCACCTCTCTTGAAATTTCTTGACTTGGATGAACTTTGATGTGTTTCTCACACTTAGTTTTGTGGATTTGATGAAGTTGATCATAAATTTTTCATGAGTTCTTATATATGAAATGGGTGGAAGCTTCTAGAGAAGTCTTGAGTTGTGGAGAATGAAAAATGGAAATGAAATAAATAAACTTGGGTCTCTTATTTAAAACTTGAAATCTGTCCCGACGTCATTATACGGTCCATATAAATTTATACGGTCCATATAATCTACCATAAAACTGGTCCAGTGGCCACCCTTTTCTGTGTCAATTTGACGGCACATTATACGGGCCGTATAATTTTATACGGTCCGTATAATTTGATCGTGAAATCGACCCTTCAGCAACTTCATTCTGTGACAATCCTACGGTTCATTATACGGGCCGTATAACATTATACGGTCTGTATAATCGACCATATAACCCATCCTTTCACTGATCTTTTTCTTGCCACTTTATTTGATCTCCAACCCATAGGGAACCTTCTTAGCACTTGTTTATCATTTCATTAACATTCTAAGGGACGTTATAACTCCTCTTCAAGGCACCATTTAGTTATCATTAACTCGGTACTCATAATTTCTTTCCAATACACATCGTATGCCTTGCCTTCTCTCGGCAAACTTTCTTCAATTATCTTATGCCTTTGAAATCTTAATCAAGGTCGTCAAACGTCATTCCTTTCTTATTAAAATATCGTATACTCGTATTCTTCGTTCGTTTATTCACTGTATGCAAATGGGGAATCTTCCAAGGTGTAACAATTAGTTTGGTCATTCTTAGCTTTAGCATGATCCTATCAATTTTCTATTTAGCCTATTAGTGAATACCATGTAACTGTTCAACACCAGCATAACTTATGTGGTCTCATCTAGTTGAAAATGGTTGTCAGAGGTTCTTAATAAGGTTAAAAGTGATTGTAAGTTCAAGTCCAACATTCTGCATAATCATAGCATCCCTAAATGAGTCTTATGTGTGTCTTAAGATTCATTGTTAACTAATTAGTGTTGAAGTGTTAATTGCATAGCAAAATTTTCAATCTCTATTGAGATATGAACCTGTTCTTCACTTCTACATATAATTTTGCCTTTGAAATACCATGTGACCATACTAAAAAATGCATATTCTCTTTACTTAAGCCTGAACTTGGTATTTGCCTAACTAGAGTAACTTAAATTCTTCATGTAAGCAGTTATGATAAGTTTCATTTATATACCACTATATCCTATTGTGTCTGAACTCTGAATATCATGTATACCACTTATATCATGTCTCTTAAACTACCTCTATGTCCTTTCTAAATGCTGACATGACATGATAAATAGACAGAAATAGGTTTTTGTAAAGTTACCTAGATGTTTTATTTAAATACAGGTTGTGGATGCTGAGGATATACTAAGATATACCAAGTAAATACAAGAGCTTTGCATACCTATAGTATATATGACCCTGTATGATTGGTATATACATGGTACATTGTCACGACCCAAACCGATGAGCCGTGACGAGTGCCTGATCTCTAGTGACCAAACACCCCTATGTACACATCTGAACAACGCTACATCACAAGGGCCCATAATTAGCTCAATCTGGACTATACTGACTCAAGAAAGGAGCACATCATAAACTCTATAAAATCTCTCTCTCTCTCTCTCTCTCTCTCTATATATATATATATATATATATATATATAAGCTGGAAAGAACAATACAAGCCGACTAGGCTGCCACATATGTTGTACACAAATGAATAGAAGCCGACAAGGCTACATCATCTATTAAATACATACAGCGGTCTACAGACCTCTACTGGAGTATAAAGTTGTAGAAAAGATGGGACAAGGCCCCGTCATACCCATATGCATGTACATCTCAAAAGAATGGCATACCAATATAGAATGCAGCTCCGGATCAAATGGAGTGCACTAACCACTGCTGGGTAAAAGTCCTACTGAGCTGGACCACTTGTCTGTCCACCTAAACCTACGGGCATGAACGCAGCCCCCCCCCCCCCCCCAAGAAATAGGGGAGTCAGTACAGATCATGTACTGAGTATGTAAGGCATAGGAGTAACATAAACATAAGAATCATGAATGAAATTTGAACTCAAAAGCCAACTGACTGTCTGTATACACCTATATGACTGAATATCTAAAAGTATTTGCATAAATTTGTATACTGCCAATACCTCTGTGGGCCATAATATGCATGCACTCAATGATAATCATGCACACACACACACACACACACACACACACACATATATATATATATATAGACGTTCAGCCCGATCCACTATCTCGTATCCCATCGACCTTTCTGCGGCCATCATCATCATTATCACCATATACATTTGATGCAGAACGTGCAGCCCGATCCATATATCATCATCATGGTGCACCAACTGATCAGGTGGTAATGCGTATATAACTCCTATCACTTTTCCTATACCCCATATACATATAATATTCACGTATATAACACCTTCTGGTCACTGGTCAATATGCATATGACTATGAATGCAATGCATTAATGAAATGAAAACGTAGAACTCTCGAAGTGACATAAGGTCGCGCTATCTTCGATGAACATCCTTTGAACTAACATCATCAACATAAATAACCTTAAGACCCATGAACAAAAGGAATAATCATGAAAAGGGAACAGGAACACCAAAGACTGAAGTACTCCTAATGCTTCTAAGAGTAGAGCAATATGGAAGCTCGTTTGCTCGCTTGTTTGTTCATATCATAAGATCATCCCAAAAATGAAGGAAATGATGGCCTTAACATACCTTAAAGACTCCTTAATCACTTAACGTTCTCCCTCCAATTCGCAAAGTCTACAATCAAGAGGATCACACTAAGGTTAAGTCTTGGAAAACACTCTTAAGCTCAAACAAGCTTAATTAACGAGTTAACGAAATTTGGGGAGCACTTCCCCTATTTTATCAACTTCCACCATATGGAAAAACAACTCCCAAACAATAATATATTCATAATATCACAATCAAGAAGTTACATTCAATTAATATCTGTTACAAACCAAAAACCTCCTTTCATAATCAATTTATAACAACCGCTTCAACATAACCCCTCATACACTTATATACAATACTTCCTCATCATCATTATTATTCCTCATAACGAAATGATACTCAAAACATGATAATAATTATGGCTTAAGTTAGTTTAAACCCTAAAATATCATCAACCTTTGAACTCTCTCCGCCAATTTCCTTTTCCAAATATTAGCATTATCACAGATAAACTCATAAGCATACAACTAAGATGAAATCTTACCTCAAATTTCAAGAACACTTCAACTTCCAAAGTCACTTCATCTCAAAATTACCCTTCAAAGCTTTTACAAGAAGAAGGATCAAGTTTGAATCTCCCTTTGTAACCCTAGATACTTTGATCTCCACTTTGATCCTTTATTTTGGCTTGGAAAAGTGTTGGGATATGTTTGGAGAAGTTTCTAGAGCTCTCTTGAACTTGGAAGGGTGTTTAGAATGGCTAAAATGAAATGGGAATGTCGTACTTAAATTCTGAAAATTTCCAGCGATTCAACTTATACGGTCTGTATAACTTGGCTGTATAATCTTATACAGCCAACTTACTGGCCGTATAACATTATACGGTCTGTATAACACGGTCGTATAATGTCATCACCATTTCTGCCTCTATGTTAAAATTCCGTAGCCTTTCCATATTATTATACGACCAATACTATACGGCCCATATAACTTGGCCGTATAATACTACCTGAAAATTCTGCTTTTCTGTTAGACTTTTGTATTCTTAAATACGGTCCATATCTTAAAATACGGATCATATCCCACTTACACGACCTATACCACATTATCCATACATAACTCTTGATGAATCTTCCCACTTTGATTCACCTATAACCACAAGGTGTAACATTCTCCCCCCCCCCCCCCCCCCCCTTAAAAATATTCGTCGAATGTTAAACTCTTAGGGATTCCACAAAAATTTCATCAGAGTTTTCCCTATAAATATACAAATCCACCTTGTACACAGCAACCAAAAATAATCCAACATAGGGCCACATACTAAAATACATAACACCATGGCCTCATACGACCAATCAGAAGAACTATAAATAAAATCAATACCTGGGGATGATGATGCTTCACATTGAGCTTCTTGGGACAATGGAAATAAGTGCGGGTACTTAGTCTTCATCTCTTCTTCAGCCTCCCAAGTCATCTCCTCAACATTATTGTTTCTCCAAAGCACTTTAACAGAGGCGACATCCTTAGTCTGTAACCGACGAACTTTTCTATCCAATATAGTTATAGGGATCTCCTCGTAGGATAACTGCTCAGTCACTTGGATATCATCTAACGGCACAACTTTTGAAGGATCTCCTATACACTTGCAGAGCATGGACACGTGAAATACCGAATGCACAGACTCTAACTCAGAAGGTAGCTCTAGCTCATATGCCACCTTACCCACTGTACGAATAATTATATATGGCCCAATATATCGCTGGCTCAACTTACCCTTCTTACCAAATCTCATCACTTCCTTCATAGGCCTTCAAACTCTAACTTGCATCGCCGATTATCTGCATAGGATTTCTGTCGACTCTATACTGCTAGTAATCTTTTTTGAATTATTTTCACTTTGTTGACAGCTTGCTGTAGCAAATTTTGACCCATTAACGGATTTTTTCCAACATCAAACCATCCTATAGGGGATCTATATCTCCGTCCATATAAGGCCTCATAAGGAGCCATCTGAATACTGGAATGGTAACTGTTGTTATATGCAAACTCAATAAGAGGCAAATGATCATCCCAGCTACCTCGGAAGTCATGCCCTCAGCATATCTTCAAGTGTTTGTATAGTACGCTCTGCTTGTCCATCTGTCTGTGGGTGAAAACAGTACTAAGACTCACTTGAGTCCCCAATTCATTCTGAAAATATTTTCAGAAGTTAGCTTTGAACTGCGCTCCTCTATCTGAAATAATGGCTGTAGGAACACCGTGAAGTCGCACAATCTCTCTAAGATAGAGCTTTGCATAATCTTCAGCTGAATAAGTAGTTCTGACAGGTAAGAAATGAGCGGACTTTGCTAGCCTATCAACTATGACCCATATTGAATCATACTTCCGCTCATTACGGGACAAACCTGTAATGAAGTCTATATTAATCACCTCCAATTTCCATGTCAGAATTTTCATGGCCTGTAATAAACCTTCAGGCTTCTGATGTTCTATTTTAACTTACTGACAATTCGGACACTGAGCGACAAACTCCGCTACATCATTCTTCATGCCATCCCACCAATACAATTCCTTGAGATCATGATACATCTTTTTTGTGTTTGGATGGATAGAATAGCGAGAATAATGGGCTTCCCCCATAATTTGCTGACGAAATCCTACAATGTTAGGAACGCATAATCTACCTCGATACCTGAGTACTCCATCCCTTGTAATCACAAAGGGTGTCTTTTCTTTCTGAGGTGTCGTATCTCGATAATGGACTAAAATAGGATCCTCATACTGGCGCTTCTTTATCTCCGTTACCAAAGATGAAACTGTTGTATCCTGAACTGTAACTCGTACATCACTTGAGTCTATCAACCGGACTCCCAAACTGGCTAACTGACAAACATCCCGAGCTAGCTCCCTCTTCTCTGGCTACAAATATAATAGGGTACCTATAGATTTACGGTCAAGAGCATCAGCTACTACATTGTCCTTCCCAGGATGGTACAGAATATCAATATCATAATCTTTCAACAATTGTAGCCATCGACTTTGATGTAAATTCAAATCCTTCTGCTTAAAGATGTATTGGAGTCTCTTATGGTCGGTATAGATATCAACATGGACACCATATAAATAATGTCTCCACATTTTCAAAGCATGGATCAGCGCAACTAAGTCAAGATCATGGGTCGGATAATTCTTCCCGTGCTTCTTCAACTGTCTAGAAGCATAAGCAACAACCTTACCGTACTGCGTCAAAATGCAGCCCAACCCAATACCTGAAGAATCACAATAAATCACATAGCCATTTGTCCTCTCGGGAAGAGTCAAAACGGGTGCTGAGGTCAACTTGTTCTTCAATATCTGAAAGCTCCACTCACAAGCATCCATCCACTGAAAATTAGCTTATTTCTGAGTCAGCTTAGTCAACCGGGCTGAAAGAGAAGAAAATACTTCTACGAACCTTCTATAATAACCAGCCAAACCCAAGAAACTACGTATTTCCATTGGTGTCGTGGGCCTTGGACAATTCTTTACAGCTTCAATATTTTGAGCATCCACTCTAATGCCTTTGTCCAAAATAATGTGATCCACAAAAGCCACAGAGTTCAACCAGAACTCACATTTGGAGAACCTGGCATACAACTCTATATCTCGAAGAACCCTAAGCACTACTCGTAGATGTTCTGCATGTTCAGCCTCCGACGGTGAATAAACCAGAATATCATCTATAAACACAATCACAAATAGATCTAGCAAGGGCCTGAACACGTGGTTCATCAAGTCCATGAACACGGCTGGAGCATTAGTTAGCCCGAATGACACAACACGAAACTCGTAGTGCCCATATCTAGTTCTAAATGTCATTTTTAGGATGTCTTCCTCCTTCACCCTAATCTGATAATATCCCGATCTCAAGTCTATCTTTGAGAAATATTTTGCACCCTGTAGCTGATCAAACAAGTCATCAATCCTCGGGATTGGATATTTATTCTTTACCATCCAATTGCCTGTAATCAATACACATTCGCAAGGAACCATCTTTCTTCCTTACAAACAACACTGGCGCTCCCCACGGTGATGTGCTAGGTCTAATAAAGCCCTTCTCAAGCAGATCCTTCAACTGCTCCTTCAATTCTCTTAACTCCGTAGGTGCCATTCTATAAGGAGGAATAGATATTGGCTGAATGTCTGGCAATAGATCGATAGTAAAATCAATCTCCCACTCTGGAGGAATGCCTGGGAGCCCATCTGGAAGCACTTCTGGGAACTCGTTCACCACAGGAACAGACTGAAGGGTCGATGACTCTGCTTATACATTTTGAATTCAAACCAAGTAAATATACCTTTTTCTAATCATCTTTCTTGCCGTAAGGTAGGAAATAAACCTACCCCTCGGCGAAGTAGTATTACCCTTCCACTCAAGGACCGACTCGCTCGAAAATTGGAATCGAACTATCTTCATCCCACAATCAACATTAGCATAGCAGGAAGCCAACTAATCCATACCCTTAATAACATCGAAATCAGGCAGGTCTAACTCAATCAAATCTGCTAGGGTATGGTAATTACAAACTATCACTACACAACCTCGATATACTCGGCTAGCTATGACTGGATCACCAACTGGCGTAGATACCTCAAAAGGTTGAATCAGCTCGGGCTCTATCCCAAACTTGCCAGCAACAAATGGTGTAACATATGATAAGGTGGAACCCGGATCAATTAGTGCATATACATCATAGGAGGAAACTGATAATATACATGTGACAACATTAGGAGATGACCCATGATCCTATGTACCGGCTAACGCATACACGCGGTGCTGACGCCCACCTGAGCTAGACGCCCCACTCCTCCCTCTACCATGTCTTGCTGGTACCTGAGAACCTTGCCCTGAAGGGTGTGCTGCCGAAGAAGCTACAGACCCTGTGGGCTGGACTATAACCCCACTCTCTCTCATCGGACACTATCGCATCCTATGACCTGGCTGGCCACAAGCGTAACAAGCATCTAATTCCAGCCGACACTGACCTGAGTGTAACATACCACACGGGGCACACCGTGATAATGTGGGTCTCATCTGATTGGACTCTGGTCTATACCGAGAAGCTGATGCTTTAGAACTATCACTCGCTTCGGAATAAGAAGACCGATCAAATCTCGGACCTGAATACTACAGGGATGCACTCCCTACCGAATGAAATGGAAGCCGGGGATATTACTGTCTCTGTCCTCCTCTAAACTCGCCCCCAATATCTAATGATCTATCCCTCTTACCATGGCCTCGGTCACGCTCATGCTCTGTCCTCCGCTGACGCTTATGATCCTCTAAATTCTGTGCATAAGACTATATACGGGAAATATCCATGCCCTGCTGTAATGCAACAGTCATATAATAATCTATCAAATATGGTCTTAGACCAGTAACAAAACGATAAACTCGATCCTCCATCTCAGCCACCATAGATGGGGCATACCTGGCTAGAGAATCAAAGTGCGCACAATACTCCTGAACACTCATACTGCTCTGCTCAATATGCAAAAACCTATTTGTTCGGGCCCGTCGGAAATTCGGTGGTAAATAATGGCGAATAAAAGCATCCGAAAACTCTCGCCAAATAGTTGGAAGGGCATTCTCTCCCCTAGATAGCTCCAATGTCTGATACCACTGTACTGCAATATCACGAAGCCTATACGAAGCTAACTCCACTGACTCGACCTCATCCGCGTGCATAACTCTCAAGGTCCTCTGCATACCATCAATGAAATCCCGGGGGTCTATATTTTACTTCAAGACAGAAAAATCTGGAGGATCTTACCCAAGGAGAGTCTTAACCCTCGAACTACCAGCTCGGTCTACCTGATCAACACCAGCTCCCTGCCGTTGAGCCTAAGCGGCTACAAATCTGGTCAATAACTATACAACATCCCATACATCCTGGCTCGGTGCATCTAGATTGTTATACCTCAAAAAAAAATTCGTTAATGCACAGTTAGTAGACAAACGAAGGGCACGAAGTCTGTGACATTTTGATAATTAAGAAATGACATTCGATGGTCCTCATTAAGATTGCAAAGACATTCGAGGTAAGAGAAGAAAGTTACCAAGAAAGGGCAAGGTATACGTTATGTGTCGGAAGGGATTTACGAGTACCGAGTTAATGATGACTTAATGACATTTTGGAGAAGTGTTATAACATCCCCTAGATTGTTAGTGAGGTGCTATACAAGTGTTAAAAGGGTCCATAAGGATTGGAGATCGAACGAAACGACGGAAACCATTTCACGGAAGTGGAGTTATACGACCACTTATACGGTTCGTATAACTTTATACGGCCCGTATAAGGGGGCCGTATAACTCCCAACAGGGAGATGATTTTCAGGGTGGTGAACCACGGCCACTTATACAGACCGTACAATACTATACGGACCGTTAAGTCTATACGGACCGTATAAGTGTTCGTATAGTACCCGACGGGCTGATTTTTAGTTTTTGTATAAATAGATGCCTTGGGTTCTTTTACTTCATTTTTCATCTTCTACAAGTATTGAGAGCTCAAAAGCCTTCTCTAAGCACATTCCACTCAAGTCCAATAGAACACAAAGATCAAAAGACTAGAATCAAGCGTTCATGTGTTAGAAAGCTTCCTAGGGTTAGAGGACTACAAGAAATACATGGGCATTGTAGCTAGGGTTTTGCACAAGTTGATAGCTGCTCCAAAGCTTGTTTATATGGGATGAAAAGGTTAGTTTCCATGCTTATTTCATGTTGTTGAGAATGTTTGGTTGTAGCAAAACTTTGGTGGAAGAAGAAGGTAGAAAATGAAGTCTAAACGTGGTTTTCATGATGTTTATAAGTAGTAATCTATATTGAGTCATCGTTCTTAGTATGATATGGATATAATCATATTATGGGAGGTAATAATGGTGATGAAGAAGTGTTACATGAAAAATGTGCTAAAATAGGTATGAAGTTGGTGGCATAAGTTAAACATAATGATGAGCGTTGGAAGCCTAATGTAATGTGATAATGTTATTATGATACCATAAGTGTATTGTAGATGTTATTGTGGTTGTTGGGAGATGTTTGGTTATATGATGGAAGTTGACGAAATAGGGGAGATGCTGGCCAATTTTCATTAGACTATAAATTATTCTAGTTTGAATTTAAGAGAATCATTAAGGCTTAACCAAGGTACGAATCCTTCTAAATGTAGATTATTCAAGCTTCAATGGTGAACGTTGGGTAACTGAGGAGACAAAGAGGTATGTAAGGCTAACCCTTCTTTCAATAAGGCATGGTTCCTTGACCATATATCTATTTCTTCATGAGCCTATGATGTCCTCCAAATGATCCTATCTTTAAAAACTACTAGAGCTCATGATTCTCGCTATGTTACGATTCTATGAAATTCCTTATATGATGAGTGATCTTCTAAGGATGGATGAAATGAAACGATGATAGTAGTGATGTCAAGGACGCTTTTGAGCTTTTATGTATATGTGCCTGTGTATGACTATTATGTAACACCGAGATTATATGGCCGGGTATGATATGTATCGCGGGCACACCACTGCAGTTGGGTACGGATAACCCTGAGCCTTGGTAGGGCCAGATTTGTATGATCACCGTGCCTTGCTATGGCAGGGTATGTGAAACACCGATCCTCCATGGTCGGGTATGCTATGATTATAAATATGCTTTTAATATGATTATGCTAGAAACATGAGTTATGTAAACAAATAAGTAAATGTGTATGGATATGAATACGGATACGGATATGGATGTATGTGCACAACCACGCATTAGAAATGGAAGGTCCCTATGGAAAGCTAGTAAGTGTTTATGTCGATGGTTCTATTACCTCCCATCTTAAGCTATCTCTTATGTTGTCTACTATGCTTCTAATGATGTTGACCATGCTTTACATACTCAATACATTCTTCGTACTGACGTCCTTTGGTTGTGGACGCTGCGTCATGCCCGCAGGTGGCCAGGGAGATAGGCTTGATCCATAACTTGATTACTCAGGGACTACGTAGCAGAGCTCCATCTCATTCGGAGCTACAACTTTTGGTATTTATTCTTTTGTGTACATACTTATGGGCACGGCGGGGTCCTGTCCCACCTATATGATATGACATACTCTCCTTAGAGGCTCGTAGACATGTGTATATGGTTAGATGTATTTGGCCTTGTGGCCTTATATTTTGTATATTATTTTGATAGCCTCGTCGGCTTATGTACATTGATATGGGCATAATGGTTGCTGATGATATAAATGTATTGTTGCCTAATGAGTTTAGTATGAATGATGGATAGAAAGTATGAGTAAGCCATGTGGCTCACCTAGATGCAAATGTGTATGCATGTTAAGAGGTGCCCGGGTGAGTTAGCACCAGGTACCCGTCATGGCCCTTCGGTTGGGTCGTGACAAAAGTGGTCTCAGAGTAGTTTTGTCCTAGGGTGTGTCTACGAGCCGTGTCCAGTAGAGTGTTGGTTATGGGTTTGTTGCGCGCCACACTTATGAACAAGAGGCTGTGGGCATTTTAGGAATGAATGGCCTTCTTTCTTCATAAGATCGTGCGATAGAGCTATGATATAAGACCTTCTTTTTCCTTAATCGTGTGTTATGTATTTCAGAGATGCCTGTAAAGAGAAAGGATACGGCATCCCAAAAGGGAAAAACAGTGGCAGAAAAGTGAGCTAAAAGAGCACCGCCAATGGTTATAGAGGAAAGTGAGTCCCGGAATACGGCTCAATCTCAGTCCTCTCATTCGGTGCCTATTTCTGAGGAGCATGAGGGAGTCTCAGCCCCAGCTCCAGCACCTCCAGCTCCTCCACCGGATGCTTCAGGCCAAGATGTAAAAGAGGCCATTCATTTGCTTACTCAATTGGTTGCCACCCAGACTCAGTGGCAGGGTACAGGGCAAGGTGATAGGGCTGTTAGTGCAAGGGCCCGTGATTTTATTAGCTTGAACACTTCAGAGTTCTTTGGATTAAAGCCGGATGAGGACCCTCAGAATTTTATTGATGGAATGTTGAGGACACTTCGGTTGATGCATGCTTTGGACATTGAATCGGTGGAGTTAGCATCCTATAGATTGAGAGATGTCGCGATCCACTGAGCCACGGTTTGGATGGCTTCACGGGGAGCCAATGCGCCGCCCCCGGTATGGCAAGAATTCGTAGACGCCTACCTTCGATATTACCTGCCTCAAGAGGTTCGGCGAGCTAAAGCCGATAAGTTCTTGAATCTGAGGCACGACAGCATGAGTGCTATGGAGTATAGTCTCCGCTTTAATCCTTTGGCTAGATATTCTTTAGCCATGGTAGCGGATATGGGTGACCGAGTGCACCGATTTGTCAGAGGCCTAAGGCCTCATTTGATGGATAGGTGCTTGACTGTGTCCCTTCAGGACAATATGGATATCTCACGCATTCAGGCCCATGCTCGAAATTTAGAGGAAAGTCTACAACAACAAAGAAGTGAGCGTGAACATGATATAGGGTATAACAAGAGGGATAGATCTTCGGGTCCGATGAGTGAGTTTAGAGGCGGGCAAAGACAGCATTTTTCTAGGCAATCAGACCATTCTATGACTAGTGCGCCTCCATGGGTTACAGGCCAGAGATTTGATAGATCTACTCATTCCGGGCCGAGTCAGAGTTTTTTTGGTTCTCAGTTCAGGGGTGATTCGGGTCCGGTGAGGCCACTCATGCCACGATGTTCCCAGTGTGAAAAGTTACATTGGGGTCAGTGCCGATTAGGTTCAGAGGTTTGCTATTCATGTGGTCGGCCAGGCCATATTATGCGTGGTTTCCCCTCAGTTGGTGGTAGAGGTAGGACCCGGCCTTCAGGGTCGGTAGCCGGATCTTCATCATCTATACGCCCTATGGGGCCAAGTTCACATGCGCCAGTCGGCCATGGTAGAGGCAGGGGGAGAGTCCCCAGTTCTAGCAGTCCTCAGCACCGTATTTATGCTTTGGCTGGACGCCAAGATCTTGAGTCTTCTCCTGATATTGTCACAGGTATATTATCGATATTTTCTCATGATGTATATGCTTTGATAGACCGGGGCTCCACATTGTCGTATGTTACTCCATATATTGCGGGTCGATTTAGAGTCCAACCGGAGTCGATCAAACCTTTTGAGGTGTTTACACTCGTTGTTGAATCGGTAATAGCTAGCCGAGTATATAGAAATTGTGTAGTTGTGATTTGTGACCATCGTACTATGGTTGTGTAGCATCCCCTTTGAAAGGATACCACTTACAAAACAAAAGCTAATTTCACACTTACAACGTTTAGAAGAAATTTATGCCAAAGGATATTCACACAAAAATGTTTAATAGCGGAAATAGGCCCACGCGAAAAAGGGTTGAAAGTGCGTCATCTTTTTTTTTTCATTGTACCCTCCAAAAATTTCTTAGATGAAATACAATATCAAAGTATCAATTTAAAATGGTGATTCTCTTCTCAAATAGTCAACACATTTAAGAAATTTCATTTTGAAATTATATTTTTAAATCAACACCATTGAGGGTCCAAAAGATACACAAAACTCAAACTTGCGATTATCACAGACCTAGTATCTTTCTTTGTACATAATTACGAGGCAAAATGTAAACCCAGTACATGGCATGACTTGGGTTGGTAGCACACCCTAAAATTGCAAAACAAGTCACCAAGTTCAAGTTACAAGCATATGGTCTTGTGTCCAACAAGCCTTGAAATTTTCATACATAAGTGACACACATGGATTATGTACAAGTCCCCAAAATTTTACAAGACCTAGATGCATATGCAAATGTGATCTTTACAAGGGCTCCCAAAAAGTCTACTCTAAATGGCCATCTTCACATCTCTTCCCGCACATTACCTAAGATAGAAAACAACTATCGCTAAGCATAAAGCTTAGTGGTGTATAAACTTTGGGCTTGGAGCCATTAGATTCTCCAATTCCCTTGTCCGTCATAGGTAGCTCAATAAGATAACAATAAACCAAGCAAACAAGTATATCAAAATATCAAATACCAACCTTGAAGAGTTTCAAAATATCGATACTAATATTCGAAGGCTCAAGTATCAAGAAAGCTTATAATTCAATTCAAGAGAGTTTGTCAAATAACCACTTTTGCCCAATATGTACGTCATGCCATCACACCAAGCACAATCAATATCAAGATGGACCGAAGCCCCAAATCAAGAAGGGTCGTCGCTTTCCACTCGTACTCGAAAATGGACGAAAATCCATCATCAAGACGAAATGTAAATCCAAAGTCAAGATGGGCAAGAGACGAATCGAGAGGCATGCCGATATCGATGACAAAGTCACCGTAACAAGAAGGGCAAAGTCCCAACAAGAATGCAAAATGATCAAGCAATCCGTACAAGTGGGCGATTTAGCGAAAGTCTTGCAATACTTGAGATAATAACCATACCATGATATAAGATGAAGAGTAAGGAAACAACCCATCAAGGTACTTCAAAAATTACAGAAAACAAGGATATTACAAGTTCCAGTTTATACACAAACCTTGGCATTTTACCACACAACAAGTTCTACCACAACTCGAGGAGTTCAAATCATCTACGCCATAGACCAACCAAAGTCCACTTCGTCAAACAATTCCTCTTAGCTTGTACAAGAGCATATATACCTTAAATACACAATCAAATACCTACTTAAGTTCAAAAGTCTCAGCACATCGAAAATAAACATGAAATCAGTGAAAATCAGCCTAAACTATCAAAACAGGAATTCTGGACAGTACTACTGTCTTGTACTGTCGCTCAGTTTCAAAGAGGTAAATGGCAAAAGTAGACTTTGCGGCCTTAATGAAAGTTGTAGATATATGTCTTAGGGTATTAGAGAAATTATAATCACTTGTATATCAATTTTGTACAAAGAGATATGCTCAAAATACTAACAGCAGTACATGTAGGGTTTGCAAAACGAAAATCTGGGCAGCACCTGCCCTGTACTTCTTCGCCCCTTTTCAAGTGAATACAAGCAAAACTGGGTTTTAGGGACTGAATGAAAGTTTTAGGTATATGAAATAGCTTTCTAGAACATCTTGAAGCACTTAAAACTAAGCTTTATACAAGGAGTTATGCCAAAAACACTAACAACAGTCCAATCCAAAAACGGGGTTGTAACTTACCTCAATCGTGTGGAGTTGTTTGGGGCTCAACCAAGGAAAATATTGATGATTGATTTGGTGGATGAATTTTATGAGAGGAGAGGAGTTTTTGTTCTTTTTTTTCTAGAGAGGAAACGAAAATTATAGAGGTGGGGGAATAAGAGACAAAGGGATATATATCTTACTTGATAAGAATGAAAAAATAATAAAATAACTTGTATCTTCCTTGGTAAGAATGGAAGAAAATAATAAAATAGAATAAAAAGGTTGCCCACTTTTATAAATATCTAATCCATTTAATAAATTTAATAAGATAATCATAGTAGGAGTAGTTCATATAACTATACCATAACACTTCAAACAAGTTTCAAATGTCGTCAAGTTCACATCCAGGGAGTGCGAAGTAAAATATACCCTTACTGTCAAGGTATGGTCAATCAAAAATTCAAGAGCGAGTTTTTTTTTTTTTTTTTTTTTTTTAAATTCGGGGCGTTACAGGTTGACTTACATGAGTTAAAGATGGTGGATTTTGATGTTATTATGGGCATGGATTGGTTGGCTTTTGCTATGCCAATGTTGATTGTAGAATGAAAATGGTTCATTTCCAATTTCCGGGAGAACCAGTTTTAGAATGGAAAGGGAATACTGCGTCACCAAAAGGTAGGTTTATTTCCTATCTCAAGGCAAGGAAACTGATCACAAAAGGTTGCATTTATCATCTAGTTTGGGTTCAAGATGTAGAAGCTGAACCGCCAACTCTTCAGTCAGTCCCCGTGGTGAATGAGTTCCTGGATGTGTTCCCGGAAGAGCTTCCAGGCCTCCCTCCAGAGCGGGAGATTGATTTTGCTATTGATGTGTTGCCAGACACCAAGCCTATATCTATTCCACCTTATAGAATTACTCCCGCAGAGTTGAAAGAGTTGAAGGAACAATTGTAGGACTTGCTTGAGAAAGGCTTTGTTAGACCTAGTTCTTCCCCGTAGGGAGCACCCGTGTTGTTCATCCGAAAGAAAGATGGCTCCTTGCGAATGTACATTGACTATCGACAACTGAATAAGGTGACGATTAAGAATAAATATCCTCTTCCGAGGATTGATGACTTATTTGATCAATTACAAGGTGCCAAATGGTTTTCAAAGATAGATTTAAGGTCCGGGTATCATCAAGTGAGAGTTAGGGAGAAAGATATCCCTAAGACAACCTTCAAAACAAGATATGGCCATTTTGAGTTCCGAGTGATGTCATTCGGGCCAATAAAGGGTGTAATGAGATTTGGCAAAAAGGGGAAGCTTAGTCCCCGGTACGTTGGGCCTTATGAGATTGTGCGCAAAGTGGGTAAAGAGGCTTATGAATAAGATCTACCTCTTGATTTGGAGTCAGTTCACCCAGTTTTCCATGTTTCGATGCTTCGTAAATGTGTTGGAGATCCGACTAAGATCGTGCTAATAGATGATGTTCAAGTGACAGAAAAGGTGACTTATGGAGAGGTACCTATTGCCATATTAGATAGGCAAGTACGGAGGCTTAGAAACAAAGAAGTGGTCTCAGTTACGGTTTTGTGGAGAAACAATAACCGAGAAGAAATGACATGGGAAGCGGAAGAAAATATGAAATCCAAGTACCCGCACCTATTCCAGCCCCCGAAGATATCCAAGATGAGACATCAAGATCGTGAGGTATGTATGTTTTCCTTTTTATGCATTTGGGTCGTGTGTGGCCAAACCCTATTGCTATTATGTTGTGGCCCTGTGAGGCATTGTTATTATGGGTTGTTGTGACAGGATGGTAGTGCCATATTACAAGGGAAACTCTGGCGAAATTTTTATAGAATCCCT
Source organism: Lycium barbarum (assembly GCF_019175385.1). Taxonomy (NCBI): domain Eukaryota; kingdom Viridiplantae; phylum Streptophyta; class Magnoliopsida; order Solanales; family Solanaceae; genus Lycium; species Lycium barbarum. Next base: position 84,218,539 of record NC_083342.1, on the reverse strand, counting down.
GAGAACTTAACATTCGAGGACGAATGTTCTAAAGGGGGGGAAGAATGTTATACCTCGAAAATTTTTCTGTTAATGCACAGTGAGTAGAAAAACAACGGGCACGAAGGGTGCGATGTTTCGATAAGTAAGAAATGGAATTCGATGGTCCTCACTGAGATTTCAAAGACATTCGAGGTAAGAGAAAAAAGTTACCAAGAAAGGGCAAGGTATACGTTATGTATCGGAAGGGATTTATGAGTACCGAATTAATGATGACTTAATGACATTTTGGAGAAGAGTTATAACATCCCTTAGATTGTTAGTGAGGTGCTATAAAAGTGTCAGAAGGGTCCATAAGGATTGGAGATCGAACGAAACGACGGAAACCATTTCGGGGAAGTGGAGTTATACGACCACTTACACGGTCCATATAACTTCATACGGTCCGTATAACTCCCAACAGGGAGATGATTTTCAGGGTGGTGAACCACGGCCACTTATACAGACCGTACAATACTATACGGACCGTTAAGTCTATACGGACCGTATAAGTGTTCGTATAGTACCCGACGGGCTGATTTTTAGTTTTTGTATAAATAGATGCCTTGGGTTCTTTTACTTCATTTTTCATCTTCTACAAGTATTGAGAGCTCAAAAGCCTTCTCTAAGCACATTCCACTCAAGTCCAATAGAACACAAAGATCAAAAGACTAGAATCAAGGGTTCATGTGTTAGAAAGTTTCTTAGGGTTAGAGGACTACAAGAAATACATGGGCATTGTAGCTCGGGTTTTGCACAAGTTGATAGCTGCTCCAAAGCTTATTTCTATGGGATGAAAAGGTTAGTTTCCATGCTTATTTCATGTTGTTGAGAATGTTTGGTTGTAGCAAAACTTGGGTGGAAGGAGAAGGTAGAAAATGAAGTCTAAACGTGGTTTTCATGATGTTTATAAGTAGTAATCTATATTGAGTCATCGTTCTTAGTATGATATGGATATAATCATATTATGGGAGGTAATAATGGGGATGAAGAAGTGTTACACGAAAAATGTGCTAAAATGGGTATGGAGTTATTGGCATAAGTTAAACATAATGATGAGCGTTGGAAGCCTAATGTAATGTGATTACGTTATTATGATACCATGAGTGTATTGTAGATGTTGTTGTGGTTGTTGGGAGTTGTTTGGTTTTATGACGGAAGTTGACGAAATAGGGGAGATGATGCCCAATTTTCATTAGATATGAATTATTCTAGTTTGAATTTAAGAGAATCTTTAAGGCTTAACCAAGGTACGAATCATTCTAAATGTAGATTATTCAAGCTTCAATGGTGAACGTTGGGTAACTGAGGAGACAAAGAGGTATGTAAGGCTAACCCTTCTTTCAATAAGGCATGGTTCCTTGACCATATATCTATTTCTTCAAGAGCCTATGATGTCCTCCAAATGATCCTATCTTTAAAAACTACTAAAGCTCATGATTCTCGCTATGTTACGATTCTATGAAATTCCTTATATGATGAGTGATCCTCTAAGGATGGATGAAATGAAACGATGATAGTAATGATATCAAGGATGCTTATGAGCTTTTATGTATATGTGCTTATGTATGACTATTATATAACACCGAGCTTATATGGCCGGGTATGATATGTATCGCGCGCACACCACTGCAGTTGGGTACGAATAACCCTGAGCCTTGGTAGGGCCAGGTTTGTATGATCACCGATCCTTGCCATGGTCGAGTATGTGAAACACCGATTCTCCATGGTCGGGTATGCTATGATTATTTTGATTGCCTCGTCGGATTATGTACATTGATATGGGCATAGTGGTTGATGATGTTATAAATGTATTGTTGCCTAATGAGTTTAGTATGAATGATGGATAGAAAGTATGAGTAAGCCATGTGGCTCACCTAGATGCAAATGTGTATGCACGTTAAGAGGTGCCCGGGTGAGTTAGCACCAGGTACCCGTCATGGCCCTTCGGTTGGGTCGTGACAAAAGTGGTCTCAGAGTAGTTTTGTGCTAGGGTGTGTCTACGAGCCGTGTCCAGTAGTGTGTTGGTTATGGGTTTGTTGCGCGCCACACTTATGAACAAGAGGCTGTGGGCATTTTAGGAATGAATGACCTTCTTTCTTCATAAGATCGTGCGATAGAGCTATAATATAAGACCTTCTTTTTCCTTAATCGTGTGTTATGTATTTCAGAGATGCCTGTAAAGAGAAAGGATACGGCATCCCAAAAGGGAAAAACAGTGGCAGAAAAGTGAGCTAAAAGAGCACCGCCAATGGTTATAGAGGAAAGTGAGTCCCGGAATACGGCTCAATCTCAGTCCTCTCATTCGGTGCCTATTTCTGAGGAGCATGAGGGAGTCTCAGCCCCAGCTCCAGCACCTCCAGCTCCTCCACCGGATGCTTCAGGCCAAGATGTAAAAGAGGCCATTCATTTGCTTACTCAATTGGTTGCCGCCCAGACTCAGCGGCAGGGTACATGGCAAGGTGATAGGGTTGTTAGTGCAAGGCCTCGTGATTTTATTAGCTTGAACCCTTCAGAGTTCTTTGGATCAAAGCCGGATGAGGAACCTCAGAATTTTATTGATGGAATGTTGAGGACACTTCGGTTGATGCATGCTTCGGACATTGAATCGGTGGAGTTAGCATCCTATAGATTGAGGGATGTCGCGATCCACTGAGACACGGTTTGGATGGCTTCACGGGGAGCCAAGCGCCTCCCCTGGTATGGCAAGAATTTGTAGACGTCTTCCTCCGACATTACCTGCCTCAAGTGGTTCGGCGAGCTAAAGCCGATAAGTTCTTGAATCTGAGGCAAGGCAGCATGAGTGCTTTTGAGTATAGTCTCCGCTTTAATTCTTTGGCTAGGTATGCTTCATCCATGGTAGCAGATATGGGTGACCGAGTGCACCGATTTGTGAGAGGCCTAGGGCCCCATTTGATGGATAGGTGCGTGACTGTGTCCCTTCGGGATAATATGGATATCTCACGCATTCAGGCCCATGCTCAAAATTTAGAGGAAAGCCTACAACAACATAGAAGTGAGTGTGAGCATGATATAGGGTATAACAAGAGGGATAGATCTTCGGGTCCGATGAGTGAGTTTAGAGGCGGGCACAGACAACATTTTTCTAGGTAATCAGACCATTCTATGACTAGTGCGCCTCCACGATTTACAGGCCAGAGATTTGATAGATCTACTCATTCCGGGCCGAGTCAGAGTTTTTTCGGTTCTTAGTTCAGGGGTGATTCGGGTCAGGTGAGGCCACCCATGCCACGATGTTCCCAGCGTGGAAATTTACATTGGGGTCAGTGCCGATTAGGTTCATAGGTTTGCTATTCATGTGGTCGGCCAGGCCATAGTATGCGTGATTGCCCCTCAGTTGGTGATAGAGGTCGGACCCGACCTTCAGGGTCGGTGGCCGGATCTTCATCATTTATACGCCCTATGGGTCCAAGTTCACATGCGCCAGTCGGCCATGGTAGAGGAAGGGGGAGAGTCCCCAGTTCTAGTGGTCCTCTGGACCGTATTTATGCTTTGGCTGGACGCCAAGATCTTGAGTCTTCTCCTGATATTGTCACAGGTATATTATCGATATTTTCTCATGATGTATATGCTTTGATAGACCCGGGCTCCATATTGTCGTATGTTACTCCATATATTGCGGGTCGATTTAGAGTTAAACTGGAGTCGATCAAACCTTTTGAGGTGTCTACACCCGTTGGTGAATCGGTAATAGCTAGCCGAGTATATAGAAATTGTGTAGTTGTGATTTGTGACTATCGTACTATGGTTGACTTACATGAGTTAAAGATGGTGGATTTTGATGTTACTATGGGCATGGATTGGTTGGCTTCTTGCTATGCCAATGTTGATTGTAAAATGAAAATGGTTCGTTTTCAATTTCCGGGAGAACCAGTTTTAGAATGGAAAGAGAATATTGCGTCACAAAAAGGTAGGTTTATTTCCTATCTCAAGGCAAGGAAAATGATCACAAAAGGTTGCATTTATCATCTAGTTCGGGTTCAAGATGTAAAAGCTGAACCGCCAACTCTTCAGTCAGTCCCCGTAGTGAATGAATTCCCGGATGTGTTCCCGGAATAGCTTCAGGCCTCCCTCCAGAGCGGGAGATTCATTTTGCTATTGATGTGTTACCAGAAACCACGCCTATATCTATTCCACCTTATAGAATGGCTCCCGCAGAGTTGAAAGAGTTGAAGGAACAATTGAAGGACTTGCTTGAGAAAGGCTTTATTAGACCTAGTTCTTCCCCGTGGGGAGCACCCGTGTTGTTCGTCTGAAAGAATGATGGCTCCTTGCGAATGTGCATTGACTATCTGCAACTGAATAAGGTGACGATTAAGAATAAATATCCTCTTCTGCGGATTGATAACTTATTTGATCAATTATAAGGTGCCAAATGTTTTTCAAAAATAGATTTAAGGTCCGGGTATCATCAAGTGAGAGTTAGGGAGAAAGATATCCCTAAGACAGCCTTCAGAACAAGATATAGCCATTTTGATTTCCGGGTGATGTCATTCGGGCTAACAAATGCACCGGCGGTCTTTATGGATTTGATGAACAATGTGTTCAGGCCCTTCCTAGATTCATTTGTGATTGTATTCATCGACGATATCTTGGTGTATTCTAGATCCGAGGTAGAACTCGCGGATTATTTGCGTACTATCCTTAGAGTTCTTCAAAATCGAGAGTTGTTTGCCAAATTTTCTATGTGTGAGTTTTGGTTGAACTCAGTGACATTTTTGGGGCACATCGTTTCAGCCGATGGTATTCGGGTAGATAGCCAAAAGATTGAGGCCGTGAAGACTTGGCCAAGGCCCACGACTCCTACGGAGGTTCGTAGTTTTCTGGGCTTAGCAGGTTATTACAGGATATTTGTAGAAGGCTTTTCTTCTATTTCTGCACCACTCTCAAAGCTGACCCAGAAATCAGCAAAGTTTCAATGGACCGATGTTTGTGAACATAGTTTCTAAGAGCTAAAAGATAGATTAACTTCTACCCCAGTCCTGACACTTCCAAAGGGATTGGAAGGCTATGTTGTTTACTGCGATACTTCAGGCATTGGGCTAGGCTGTGTGTTGATGCAACATGGTAAGGTAATTGAGTATGCTTCAAGGCAATTGCGGAAACATGAGAGAAATTATCTAACCCATGACCTTGAATTGGCTGCAGTGATTCACGCATTAAAGATGTGGAGACATTATTTGTATGGTGTCCATGTGGATATTTATACAGATCATAAGAGCCTTCAGTATATCTTCAAGCAGAAAGAGTTGAATTTGCAGCAACGACGATAGTTGGAATTGCTAAAAGATTACGATGTTGATATCCTGTATCACCCCGGAAAGGCAAATGTTGTGGCTGATGCTCTTAGCCATAGATCTATGGGGAGTTTGTGTGATATTCGGCTAGAGAAAAGAGAAATGGCTCGTGAACTCCAACAGTTAGCTAGCCTAGGAGTCCGAGTAATGGACTCAGGTAACATGGGAACTACCATTCAGAATTCAGCAGTCTCGTCGCTAGTAGTGGAAATGAAAGAGCAACAATACGACGATCCCATGCTAATGCATTATAGAGATACACTCCCTCAGAAGGAGAAGTCATCATTTGAGATTGCAGGAGACGGAGTTCTCCGATGCCGAGGCAGATTATGTGTTCCTGATGTGGCAGGATTACGCCACCAAATATTGAGAGAAGCCCATTGCTCCCGTTATTCTGTCCACCCCGGAGCAACTAAAACGTATCATGATATTAAATCTATATATTGGTGGAATGGGATGAAGAAGGATACAGCAGAATTTGTAGCTCAATGTCCCAACTGTCAACAAGTGAAAATCCAGCACCAAAAGTCGGGTGGATTGTTGCAAGCTATAGAAATTCCAACTTGGAAGTGGGAAGTAATTAACATGGACTTCATTACAGGCTTACCCCGTTCTCGGTAAGTATGATTCTATATGGGTGATTGTGGATAGACTCACGAAGTCAGCTCATTTCTTACCAGTCAGAACTACATATGTGGCAGAAGATTATGCAAAGCTTTACGTTAAAGAGATAGTGCAACTTCATGGTGTTCCAGTATCTATCATCTCTGATAGGGGAACTCAGTTTACAGCTAATATTTGGAAGTCCTTCCAAGAGGATTTGGGGACTCATGTGAGCCTTAGCACGACATTTCACCCGCAGACTGACGGACAAGCTGAGCGTACCATTCAGACTCTTGACGATATGCTACGGGCATGTATGTTGGATTTTGAAAGTAATTGGGATGATCATTTACCACTTAGCGAGTTTGCTTATAACAATAGTTATCATTCTAGCATCAGATGGCACCGTATAAGGCTTTATATGGGCGAAAATGTAGATCCCCAATTGGGTGGTTTGAAGTAGGAGAGACTAAATTGATAGGGCCATACTTGGTCCATCAAGCCATAAAGAAAGTTGAGCTCATACAAGATCGGTTATTAGCAGCCAGAAGTCGTCAAAAGTCCTATGCGGATAATCGTCGAAGGGACTTAGAGTTCCAAGTTAATGATTGGGTGTTCTTAAAAGTTTCACCAATAAAAGGTGTAATGAGATTTGGCAAAAAGGGAAAGCTTGGTCCCCGGTACGTTAGGCCTTATGAGATTGTGCACAAAGTGGGCAAAGTGGCTTATGAATTAGATCTACCTCCTGATTGGGAGTCAGTTCACCCAGTTTTCCATGTTTCGATGCTTCGTAAATGTGTTGGAGATCCGACTAAGATCGTGCCAATAGATGATGTTTAAGTGACAGAAAAGTTGACTTATGGAGAGGTACCCATTGCCATATTAGATAGGTAAGTACGGAGGCTTAGAAACAAAGAAGTGGTCTCAGTTAAGGTTTTGTGGAGAAATAATAACCGCGAAGAAATGACATGGGAAGCGGAAGAAAATATGAAATCCAAGTACCCGCACCTATTCCAGCCCCCGAAGAGATCCAAGATGAGACATCAAGATCGTGAGGTATATATGTTTTCCTTTTTATGCATTTGGGTCGTGTGTGGCCAAACCCTATTGCTATTATGTTGTGGCCCTGTGAGGCATTGTTATTATGGATTGTTGTGACAGGATGGTAGTGCCATATTACAAGGGAAACTCTGGCGAAATTTTTATAGAATCCCCGAGAACTTAACATTCAAGGACGAATGTTCTTAAGGGGGAAAGAATGTTATACCTCGGAAAATTTTTCGTTAATACACAGCGAATAGACAAATGAAGGCCACGAAGTGTACGACATTTCGATAAGTAAGAAATGGCATTCGATGGTCCTCATTGATATTTCAAAGACATTCGAGATAAGAGAAGAAAGTTACCAAGAAAGGGCAAGGTATTCGTTATGTATCGGAAGGGATTTACGAGCACCGAGTTAATGATGACTTAATGAAATTTTGGAGAAGAGTTATAACATCCCTTGGATTGTTAGTGAGGTGCTATACAAGTGTTAGAAGGGTCCATAAGGATTGGAGATCGAACGAAATGACGGAAACCATTTCAGGGAAGTGGAGTTATACAACTACTTATGCGGTCCGTATAACTTTATACGGTCCGTATAAGGGGTCCGTATAACTCCCAGCAGGGAGATGATTTTCAGGGTGGTGAACCACGGCCACTTATACGGACCGAATAAGTGTCCGTATAGTACCCGACGGGCTGATTTTTAGTTTTTGTATATATAGATGCCTTGGGTTCTTTTACTTCATTTTTCATCTTCTACAATTATTGAGAGCTCAAAAGCCTTCTCTAAGCACATTCCACTCAAGTCCAACAGAACACAAAGATCAAAAGACTAGAATCAAGCGTTCATGTGTTAGAAAGCTTCCTAGGGTTAGAGGACTACAAGAAATACATGGGCATTGTAGCTAGGGTTTTGCACAAGTTGATAGCTGCTCCAAAGCTTGTTTCTATGAGATGAAAAGGTTAGTTTCCATGCTTAGTTCATGTTGTTGAGAATGTTTGGTTGTAGCAAAACTTGGGTGGAAGGAGAAGGTAGAAAATGAAGTCTAAACGTGGTTTTCATGATGTTTATAAGTAGTAATCTATATTGAGTCATCGTTCTTAGTATGATATGGATATAATCATATTATGGGAGGTTATAATGGTGATGAAGAAGTGTTACATGAAAAATGTGCTAAAATGGGTATAGAGTTGATGACATAAGTTAAACATAATGATGAGCATTGGAAGCCTAATGTAATGTGATTACGTTATTATGATACCATGAGTGTATTGTAGATGTTATTGTGGTTGTTGGGAGTTGTTTGGTTATACGATGGAAGTTGACAAAATAGGGGAGATGCTGCCCAATTTTCATTAGACTATGAATTATTCTTGTTTTAATTTAAGAGAATCATTAAGGCTTAACCAAGGTACGAATCCTTCTAAATGTAGATTGTTCAAGCTTCAATGGTGAACGTTGGGTAACTGAGGAGACAAAGAGGTATGTAAGGCTAAACCTTCTTTCAATAAGGCATGGTTCCTTGACCATATATCTATTTCTTCATGAGCCTATGATCCTATCTTTAAAAACTACTAAAGCTCATGATTATCGCTATAATACGATTTTATGAAATTCCTTATATGATGAGTGATCCTCTAAGGATGGATGAAATGAAACGATGATAGTAATGATATCAAGGATGCTTATGAGCTGTTATGTATATGTGCCTATGTATGACTATTAATTAACACCGAGCTTATATGGCCGGGTATGATATGTACCGCGCGCACACCACTGCAGTTGGGTACGGATAACCCTGAGCCTTGGTAGGGCCAGGTCTATATGATCACCGATCCTTGCAATGGCCGGGTATATGAAACACCGATCCTCCATGGTCGGATATGCTAAGATTATAAATATGCTATGAATATGATTATGCTAGGAATATGAGTTATTTAAATGAATACGTAAATGAGTATGGATATGAATACGGATACAGATATAGATATATGTACACAACCACACATTAGAAATTAAAGGTCCCTATGGAAAGCTAGTAAGTGTTTATGTCGATTGTTCTACTACCTCCCATCTTACGCTATCTCTTATGTTGTTTACTATCCTTCTAATGATGTTGACCATGCTTTACATACTCAGTACATTCTTCGTACTGACGTCCTTTGGTTGTGGACGCTGCGTCATGCCCACAGGTGGCGAGGGAGACATGCTTGATCCATAGCTTTATTACCCAGGGACTACGTAGTAGAGCTCCATCTCATTCGGAGCTACAACTTTTGGTATTTATTCTTTTGTGTACATACTTATGGGCACGGCGGGGTCCTGTCCCGCCTATATGATATGACATACTCTCCTTAGAGGCTCGTAGACATGTGTATATAGTTAGATGTATTTGGCCTTGTGGGCTTATATTTTGTATATTATTTTGATAGCCTCGTTGGCTTATGTACATTGATATGGGCATAGTGGTTGATGATGATATAAATGTATTGTCGCCTAATGAGTTTAGTATGAATTATGGATAAAACGTGTGAGTAAGCCATGTGGCTCACCTAGATACAAATGTGTATGCACATTAAGAGGTGCCCGGGTGGGTTAGTACCGGGTACCCGTCATGGCCCTTCGGTTGGGTCGTGACATGGCTGAGGGACTGGGGGCACAGGGGCAGGTGCTGGAGGCAGGGTATGTCAAGTCAGCATTGGGCACTTTCTCTGAGACACTCCCCGAGCCCAGGTAACCCGATGAGTACGGCTAGTGGCCTCACTAGCCACTTCCTTACCCTTCTGGGCAGCTGTAGCTTTTTTGTTAGGCATCGCTGAAATCAGAACAAATCATTAGAAGACGGACTCTTAACACATGGCTCTACTGCACGATCTAAGAGAGAAAGAATGATAATTTTCTAAATTTCCTATAGCCTCCTGTTTATAAGTGTGGTGCACAACACACCCATAAATAAGACTCTACTCAAAACGATCTGTAGACAACCCTAGGAAGGAACTGATGTGATACCACTTCTGTCACGACTCAAACTGATGAGCTGTGACGAGTGCCTGATCTCTAGTGACCAAACACCCCTATGTACAAATCTGAACAGTGCTACATCATAAGGGCTCATAATTAGCTCAATCTGGACTATACTGATTCAAGAAATGAGGACATCATGCATTCTATACAATCTGTATATATATAAGCTGGAAAGAACAATGCAAGCCGACTAGGCTGCCACATATGCTTTACACAAAAGAATAGAAGTTGACAAGGCTACATCATCTGTCAGATACATACGACTGTCTACGGACCTCTACTGGAGTATAAAGCTGTAGAAAAGAGGAGACAGGGCCCCGTCATACCTATGTGCATGTACATCTCAAAATAATGGCATACCAAAATAGACTGCAGCTCCGGATCAAATGGAGCGCACTGACCACCGATAGGTAAAGGTCCCACTGAGCTGGACCGCCTGTTTGTCCATCTAAACCTGCGGGCATGACGCAGCCCCTCGAGCAATAGGGGAGTCAGTACGGATAATGTACTGAGTTTGTAAGGAATAGGAGTAACATAAACATAAGAATCATGAACAAAATCTGAACTCAAAAGCCAACTGACTGTCTGTATGCACCTATATGACTGAATATCTGAAAGTATTTGTATAAATCTGTATACTGCCAATGCCTTTGTGGTTACATAATATGCATTCTCTCAATGATAATCGTGCTCATATATATATATATATATATATATAGGTGATCGTGCTGAGGAACGTTCAGCCCGATCCATTATATCGTATCCCATCTGCCTCTCTGCGGCCATTATAATCATCACCATATACATTTCATGCGGAACGTGCAGCCCGATCCATATATCGTCATCATGGTGCACCAGCTGATCAAGTGGTAATACGTAAATAACGCCTATCCTTTTTTCTATACCCCAATACATATAATATACACGTATATAACGCCTTCTGGTCACAGGTCAATATGCATATGAATATGAATGCAATGCATAAATAGAATGAATATGTAGAACTCTCGGAGTGACATAAGGTCACACTATCTCCGATGAACATCCTTTGAACTGACATCATCGACATAAATAACCTCAAGACCCATGAACAGAAGGAATAATCATAAAAGAGGCATAGGAACACCAAAGACTGAAGTACTCCTAATGCTTCAAAGAGTAGATCAATAGCTCGTTTGCTCGCTTGTTTGTTCATATCGTAAGATCATGCCAAAAATGAAGGAAATGATGGCCTTAACATACCTTAACGACCCCTTAATCACTTAACGTTCTCCTTCCAATTCACAATGTCTACAATCCAGAGGATCACACTAAGGTTAAGTCTTGGAAAACACTCTTAAGCTCAAACAAGCTTAATTAACGAGTTAACGAAATTTGGGAAGCACTTCCCCTATTTTATCGACTTCCACCATATGGCAGAACAACTCCCAAACAATAATAACAACATTCATAATATCACAATCAAGATGTTACATTCAATTAATATCTGTTACAACCCAAAACCTCCTTTCATAATCAATTTATAACAACCGCTTCAACATAACCCCTCTTACACTTATATACAACACTTCCTCATCATCATTATCATTCCTCATAACGAAATGATACTCAACATGCTAATACTTATGGCTTAAGTTAGTTTAAACCCTAAAATATCATCAACCTCATATTTGAACTCTCTCCGCCAATTTCCTTTTCCAAATATTAGCATAATCACAGATAAACTCATAAGCATACAACTAAGATGAAATCTTACCACAATATTCAAGAACACTTCAACTTCCAAAGTCACTTCACCTCAAAATTACCCTTCAAAGCTTTTACAAGAAGAAGGATCAAGTTTAAATCTCCCTTTGTAACCTTAGATACTTTGATCTCCACTTTGATCCTTTATTTTGGCTTAGAAAATTGTTGGGATATGTTTGGAGAAGTTTCTAGAGCTCTCTTGAACTTAGAAGGGTATTTAGAATGGCTAAAATGAAATGGGAACATCGTACTTATATTATGAAAATTTCTAGTGATTCAACTTATATGGTTCGTATAACTTGGCCATATAATATTATACGGCCAACTTACTGGCCGTATAACATTATACGGTCCGTATAACATTATACGGTCCGTATAACATGCCCATATAATGCCATCACCATTTCTGCCTCTCTTTTAAAATTCCGTAGCCTTTCCATATCATTATACGGCCAAATTGTTGGCCATATAGTATTATACGGCCCGTATAACTTGGCCGTATAATACTACCTGAAAATTCTACTTTTCTGCTAGACTTTTGTATTCTTAAATATGGTCCATATCTTAAAATACAGATCATATCCCACTTACATGACCTATACCACATTATCCATACACAACTCTTGATGAATCTTCCCCCTTTGATTCACCTATAACCACAAGGGGTACCATTCTCCCCCTCCCCCCAGAAACATTAGTTCTCGAATGTTAAACTCTTAGGGATTCTACAAAAATTTTGCCAGGGTTTCCCCTGTAAATATACCAATCCACCCTGTACACAACAACCCAAAATAATGCAACATAGGGCCACATACTAAAATACATAACACCATGGCCTCACACGACCAATCACAAGAACTATAAATAAAATCAATACCTGGGGATGATGATGCTTCATATTCAGCTTCTTGGGACAATGAAAACAAGTGTGGGTACTTAGTCTTCATCTCTTCTTCAGGCTCCCAAGTCATCTCCTCAACATTATTGTTTCTCCAAAGCACTTTAACAGAGGCCATATCCTTAGTCCGCAATCGACAAACTTGTCTATCCAATATAGCTATAGGGATCTCTTCATAGGATAACTGCTCAGTCACTTGGATATCATCTAACGACACAACTCTCGAAGGATCTCCTATGCCCTTGCAGAGCATGGACACGTGAAATACCGAATGCACAGACTCTAACTTAGAAGGTAGCTCTCATATGCCGCCTTACCCGCTGTACGACTAATTCTATATGGCCCAATATATTGCGGGCTCAACTTACCCTTCTTACCAAATCTCATCACTCCCTTCATAGGCGAAACTTTCAGGAAAATCCAATCGCCTACTTCAAACTCTAACTTGCGTCGCTGATTATCTACATAGCATTTATGTTGACTCTGTGCTGCTAGTAATCTTTCTAGAATTACTTTCACTTTGATGACTGCTTGCTGTAGAAAATCTGGACCCATTAACTGATTTTCTCTAACATCAAACCATCCTATAGGGGATCTACATCTTCATCTATATAAAGCCTCATAAGGAGCCATCTAAATACTGGAATGGTAACTGTTATTATATGCAAAATCAATAAGAGGCAAATGATCATCCCAGCTATCTCGGAAGTCATTCCCTCAGCATATCTTCAAGTGTTTGTATAGTACGATCTGCTTGTCCATCTTTCTGTGGGTGAAAAGTAGTATTAAGACTCACCCGAGTCCCCAATCCATTCTGAAAAGATTTCCAGAAGTTAGCTGTGAACTGCGCTCCTCTGTCAGAATTAATGGTTGTAGGAACACCGTGAAGTCGTACTATCTCTCTAAGATAGAAATTTGTATAATTTTCAGCTGAATAAGTATTTCTAATAGGTAGGAAATGAGCGGACTTTGCAATCCTATCAACTATGAATCATACTCCCGCTTAGTACGGGGAAAACCTGTAATGAAGTCCATATTAATCACCTCCCATTTTCATGTCGGAATTTCCATGGCCTGTAATAAACATTCAGGCTTCGGATGTTCTATCTTAACTTGCTGACAATTCGAACACTGAGCGACAAACTCCGCTATATCTTTCTTTATGCCATCCCACCAATACACTTCCTTGAGATCATAATACATCGAGAATAATGGGCTTCCCCCATAACCTGCTGATGAAATCCTGCAACGTTAGGAACGCATAATCTACCTCGATACCTGAGTGCTCCATCCTTTGTAATCACAAAGGGTGTCTTTTATTTCTGAGGTGTCGTATCTCGGTAATGGACTAAAATGGGATCCTCATACTGGCGCTTCTTTATCTCCGTTACCAAAGATGACATTGCTGTATCCTGAACTGTAACTCCTGCATCACCCGAGTCTATCAACCGAACTCCCAAACTGGCTAACTGACAAATATCCCGAGCTAGCTCCCTCTTCTCTGGTTGCAAATATGACAGGCTACCTATAGATTTAGGATGGTACAGAATACCAACATCATAATCTTTCAACAATTCTAGCCATTGCCTTTGACGTAAATTCAAGTCCTTCTGCTTAAAGATGTATTGGAGGCTCTTATAGTCGGTATAGATATCAACATGGATACCATATAAATAATGTCTCCACATTTTCAAAGCATGGATCACCGCTACTAACTCAAGATCATGGGTCAAATAATTCTTCTCGTGCTTCTTCAGCTGTCTAGAAGCATAAGCAATAACCTTACCGTGCTGCGTCAATATGCAGCCCAGCCCAATACCTGAAGCATCACAATAAATCACATAGCCATTTGTCCCCTCAGGGAGAGTCAAAACGGGTACTGAGGTCAACTTGTCTTTCAATATCTTAAAGCTCCGCTCACAAGCATCCGTCCACTGAAATTTAGCTTATTTATGAGTCTGCTTAGTTAACATGGCCGAAAGAGAAGAAAAACCTTCTACAAATCTTCTATAATATCCAGCCAAACCTAAGAAACTACGTATTTCCATTAGTGTCGTAGGTCTTGGCCAATTCTTTACAGCTTCAATCTTTTGAGCATTATGCTAATGCCTTTATCTAAAATAATGTGACCCAGAAAAGCCACAGAGTTCAACCAGAACTCACATTTGGAGAACTTGGCATACAACTCTCTATCTCAAAGAACCCTAAGCACTACTCGTAGATATTCTGCATGTTTAGCCTCCGACGGTGAATAAACCAGAATATCATCTATAAACACAATCATGAACAAATCTAGGAAGGGCCTGAACACACGGTTCATCAAATCCATAAACACGGCTGGAGCATTAGTTAGCCCAAATGACATAACACGAAACTCGTAGAGCCCCCATCTAGTTCTAAATGTCATTTTCAGGATGTCTTCCTCCTTCACCCTAATCTAATAATACCCCGATCTCAAGTCTATCTTCAAGAAATATTTGGCACCCTGTAGTTGATCAAACAAGTCATCAATCCACATGAGTGGATATTTATTCTTTACCATCCAATTGCTTGTAATCAATACACATTCGCAAGGAATCATCCTTCTTCCTTACAAACAACACTGGCGCTTCCCACGACGATGTGCTTGGTCTAATAAAGCCCTTCAGGCATATCCTTCAACTGCTCCTTCAATTCTCTCAACTCCGCAGGTGCCATTCTATAAGGAGGAATAGATATTGGTTGAGTGTCTGATAATAGATCAATAGTAAAATCAATCTTCCACTCTGGAGGAATGCCTGGGAGATCATCTGGAAGAACTTCTGGAACTCATTCACCACAGGAAAAGACTGAAGGTTTAGTGACTCTGCTTGTACATCCTGAACCCGAACTAGTAGATAAATATACCCTTTTCTAATCATCTTTCTTGCCTTAAGATAGGAAACAAACCTACCCCTCGGCGAAAGTATTACCCTTCAACTCAAGGACTGGCTCGCTTGAAAATTAGAATCGAACTACCTTCGTCCTGCAATCAACATTAGCATAGTAGAAAGCTAACCAATCCATACCCATAATAACGTCGAAATCAAGTATGTCTAACTCAATAAAATTTGCTAGGGTATGGCGATTACAAACTATCACCACACAACCTCGATATACTCGGCTAGCTATGGCTGGATCACCAACTGGCGTAGACTTCTCAAAAGGTTGAATCAGCTCGGGCTCTATCCCAAACTTGCCAGCAACAAATGGTGTAACATATGATAAGGTGAAACCCGGATCAATCAGTGCATATACATCATAGGAGGAAATTGATAATATACATGTGATAACATCAGAAGACTACTCATAATCCTGTCTATCGGCTAATGCATACACGCGGTGTTGATGCCCACTCGAGCTAGACACTACACTCCTCCCTCTACCATGTCCTGCTCGTACCTAAGAACCTTGCCCTGAAGAGCGTGCTATAAAAGAAGAACCAGCTACAGACCCTGTGGGCTCGACCATACCCCCACTCTCTCTCATCAGACACTGCCGCATCCTATGACCTGGCTGGCCACAAGCGTAACGAGCATCTGATCCTAGCCAACACTGACCTGCGTGTAACTTACTACACTGGGCACACCGTGGTAATGGGGGTCTCATCTGACTGGACTTTGGTCTGTATCGAGAACCTGATGCTTTAAAACTCTGACCCGCTCTGGAATAAGAAGACCGATCAAATCTCGGTCTTGAATACCACGGGGGTGATCTCCCTGCTGAATGAAATGGATACCGGAGATATTTCTTTCTTTGTCCTCTTCTAAACTCGCCCCCAATATCTAAAGATCTAGCCCTCTTACCATGGCCTAGGTCACGTTCATGCTCTGTTCTCCGCTGATACTTACGATCCTCTAAATTTTGTACATAAGCCTGTATACAGAAAATATCCATGCCTAGCAGTAATGCAGCGGTCGTATAATCATCTATCAAATGTGGTCCTAGACCAGCCACAAAACAATAAACTCGATCCTCCATCTCAGCCACCATAGCTGGGGCATACCTGGCCAGAGAATCAAAGTGCACACAATACTCCTGAACACTCATACTACCCTGCTCAATACGCAAAAACCTATCTGTTCGGGACCGTGGGGCTTCCGGTGGTAAATAATGGTGAATAAAAGCATCTGAAAACTCTCGCCAAACAGCTAGAGAGGCATTTTGTCCCCTAGATAGCTCCCATGTCTGATACCACTGTACTGCAATATCACGAAGCCTATACAAATCTAACTCTACTGACTCGACCATATCCTCGTGCATAATTCTCAAGGTCCTCTGCATACCATCAATGAAATCCTGGGGGTCACTATTTTGCTTCAAGACAGAAAGCTATGGAGGATCTAACCCGAGAAAAGTCTTAACCCTCGAACTACCAGCCCGGTCTACCTGATCAGCACCAGCTTCCTGCCGCTGAGCCTGAGCGGCTACCAATCTAGTCAATAACTTTACAACATCCTGCACATCCTGGCTCGGTGCATCAGGCTAAGGGACTGGGGCACTGGGGCAGGTGCTGGAGGCAGTGTATGTCAAGTTTGCGATGGGCTCTCACACTGAGACTCGCCCCGAGCCCTGGTAACCCAATGAGTACGGCTAGTGGCCTCACCAACCACTCCCTTGTCCTTCTGGATAGTTGTAGCTTTCTTGCGAGGCATCACTTAAATCAGAACAAATCATTAGATGACGGACTCTTAGTACATGAATCTACCGCACGATCTAACAGAGAATGAATAAAAATTTCCTAAATGTCCTGTAGCCTCCTGTTTATAAGTGTGGTGCACAACACACCCATAAATAGGACTCTACTAGACACAGTCTGCAGACAACCCTAGGAAGGAACTGCTCTGAAACCACTTCTATCACGACCCAAACTGATGAGCCATGATGAGTGCCTAATCTCTAGTGACCAAATACCCCTATGTACACATCTGAACAACACTACATCACAAGAGCCCATAATTAGCTTAATCTGGACTATACTGACTCAAGAGAGGAGGACATCATGAACTCTGTATAATCTATATACATATAAGCTGGAAAGAACAATGGAAGCCGACTAGGCTGCCACATATGCTTTACATAAAAGAATAGAAGTCGACATGGCTACATCATCGGCCAAACACATACAACTGTCTACCAACGTTTACTGGAGTATAAATCTGTAGAAAAGACGGGACAGGGCCCCGTCATACCCATGTGCATGTACATCTCAAAAGAATGGCATACCAAAATAGACTGCAGCTCCGGATCAAATGGAGCGCACTGACCACCGATAGGTAAAGGTCCCACTGAGCTGGACCGCCTGTCTGTCCACCTAAACCTGCGGGCATGACGCAGCCCCTCGAGCAATAGGGGAGTCAGTACGGATAATGTACTGAGTTTGTAAGGAATAGGAGTAACATAAACATAAGAATCATGAACAAAATCTGAACTCAAAAGCCAACTGACTGTCTGTATGCACCTATATGACAGAATATCTGAAAGTATTTGCATTAAATCTGTATACTGCCAATGCCTCTGTGGGCGCATAAGGATACAAGATAATGCTCATGTATATATATAGGTCATAGTGCTGAGGAACGTTCAGCCCGGTCCATTATCTTGTATCCCATCGGCCTCTCTGCGACCATCATCATCACCATATACATTTGCTGTGGAACGTGCAGCCAGATCCATGTATCATCATCATGGTGCACCAGCTGATCATGTGGTAATGCATATATAATGCCTATCCCTTTTCCCATACCCCCATATACATATAATATACACATATATAACGCCTTTTGGTCACGGGTCAATATGCATATGAATATGAATGCAATGCATAAATGGAATGAATACGTAGAACTCTCGGAATGACATAAGGTCGCACTATCTCTGATGAACATTATTTGAACTAACATCCTCGACATAAATAACCTCAAGACCCATGAACAAAAGTAATAACCATAATAGAGGCATAGGAACACCAAAGACTGAAGTACTCCGAATGCTTCTAAGAGTAGAATTTTATGGAAGCTCGTTTGCTCACTTTTTTGTTCATATCATAAGATCAAGCCAAAAATGAAGGAAATAATGGCCTTAACATACCTTAATGACTCCTTAATCACTTAACGTTCTCCTTTCAATTCGCAAAGTCTACAATCAAGAGGATCACACTAAGGTTAAGTCTTGAAAAACACTCTTAAGGTCAAACATACTTAATTAACGATTTAACGAAATTTGGGCAGCACGTCCCCTATTTTATCGACTTCCACCATATGGCCGAACAACTCCCAAACAATAATAACAACATTCATAATATCACAATCAAGATGTTACGTTCAATTAATATCTGTTACAACCCAAAAACCTCCTTTCATAATCAATTTATAGCAACTGCTTTAACTTAACCCCTCATACACTTATATACAACACTTCCTCATCATCATTATCATTCCTCGTAATGAAATGATACTCAAAACATGCTAATAATTATGTCTTAAATTAGTTTAAGCCCTAAAATATCATCAACCTCATAATTGAACTCTCTCCGCCAATTTCCTTTTCCAAATATTAGCATAATCACAGATAAACTCATAAGCATACAACTAAGATGAAATCTTACCTCAAAACTCAAGAACACTTCAACTTCTAAAGTCACTTCACCTCAAAATTACCCTTCAAATCTTTTACAAGAAGAAAGATCAAGTTTGAATCTCCCTTTGTAACCTTAGATACTTTGATCCTTTATTTTGGCTTGGAAAAGTGTTGTGATATGTTTGGAGAAGTTTCTAGAGCTCTCTTGAACTTGGAAGGGTGTTTAGAATGGCTAAAATGAAATGGGAACGTCGTACTTAAATTCTGAAAATTTCCAGCGATTCAACTTATACGGTCCATATAACTTGTTGCGTATAATATTATACGACCAACTTACTAGCCGTATAACATTATACGGTCCATATAACATGGCCGTATAATGTCACCACCATTTCTGCCTCTCTGTTAAAATTTAGTAGCCTTTCCATATTATTATACGACCAACTTGTTGGCCGTATAATATTATACAGCCCGTATAACTTTGCCGTATAAAACTACCTGAAAATTCTGCTTTTCTGCTAGATTTCTTGTCACACCCTAATCTCACCCGGGTGTGATGGGCACCCGACCCCATGTTCAAAATCGAGCGAACCCGCTGACTCTTATTACACACATACTCGCTTGGACTTCTAACTTAAATTAAATGAAACACAAAATGAGAGCTTTCAGAAATATTATTTTTCGTTGTTCTCAAATCAAACAAAATCTGTAAACATATTGAATTTATCACACAACACAGGATGACACATGGGCTGATGGAGCCGCTTACAAAACTGACACTCTATACCCACGACTCTGTCTGCAAAGTCTCTAACATTATTTAGAAATCATAGCACGTATACTCTGACTCGGCAACACTCCAGGAGCAAATGGAGCTTCCCATCTTCGCTGGAACATCTTCTATAATAGCTTCAACTCATCTGGGTGTACCTGCGCGGCATGAAACGCAGCGTCCACAAGAAGGGACGTCCGTACGAGTAATGTACCGAGTATGTAAGGCATGAATAGTAACATACGAGGGATACATAGCATGAATAATGACATAAAGGAATTATAAAGCATATCATGAGATAGAAGAGCAATCTGTACATATGAGTGCCTTTTGGCGGGTACCATGCATGCTTAGTGCTGCGGAACGTGCAGCCCGATCCATATATATATATACCATATTGCTGCGGAACGTGCAGCCCCATCCATTTATATATATTGCTGCGGAACGTGCAACCCCATCCATATATATATATTGTTGCGGAACGTGCAGCCCGATCCATTTATCCATATATCCCGCGTCCGGGCATCCCGCGTCCAGGACGATATCATATTATACCAACTGATCAGGTGGCTATGAGTTTATAGCGCCTCACCTTTCCCCTTGCCCCATAAACATATACATAGACATATATCATATAAGCAGCATGCAGGAGAGCCCAAAGAATGTTATGTCTCTATCGGAGTGACGTAAGGTCGGTAACCTCCGAATATATTATGGAAGACTCAATGGACAAGTATACTTACCGACACCTGAAGGCTCAGAAACAAGTTTCGAGTCAATCCGACTTAGTATAAGAAAGTTATGAGCGTTTGAAGTACAGAACCTTCTACGAACGTTTCAGAAGCCATTTTTGGAAAATCAAAGCAACAATCATCTTAGGTACCTTTCGAATATCGTTATGGATCAAATCAAATAGAGCTTTTGGAACCATGTGTACGTATCAAAATTTATCAAGGGCTCAATGGAATACTCAAACGTGCTATCATTTGAAAATCAAGACATTAGTCATATCACTTATCTCTCAAATGCCATTCGGAAACATATCAAACAAATCTTCGGACATTATAGGTACGCATCAAAACCATATGAGATAGCTTATGGAAGTCAAGAACATTAGCCATCCTAGTGGCTCTAAGAGTAGGAATTTCTTTGAAATCATACATATACTTTGTCATGTTGGTTCCACAAGGATCATGCCAAAAGAAAGAAAGGGTAAGCCTTACATACCTGCTCCACGTCCTATTAGCTACGCTTATTTATCCAAGCTTGCTAGTCTACATTCAAAAGAATTCACACAATCATTAGATTCGTCGTCATACACTTGCTTTAGTTCTTCAAATGAATTCACTCATAATCTGCCAAAATTTCGGCAGCATCTCCCCTGTAAATACACCATCCCCGAGAATCTAACTCGGCCAAATCATCAATCAACAATCCGAGAATTCAACTCGGCCAAATTATCAACAACAATACCAACAATCATACTAACAACTTCAACAATCAATCCAAAATATATTCTAACATTAACAACCTTCGTCACACAATTCAACGGCATTTCATTTATATTCAATTCAATCACATGTAATCAAACCAATACGAATGATCTCACATTCAAGTAATTGCCCAAGACCTTACAAGCAAAATTCAAGAATACTTCAACAATTCACATATTACTCAAAACAACCCAATCAACATACTACTTCACCCGAAACCTTCCAAATTCAACATGAACACTAACAACACATTTCCCCTCTTCCAAATTGATAAACTACACCAACAATCTACACCTTAGCAATATCATTCATACAATGCAAGAAACCATGCTAGTGCCACATTAACTTCTTCAACAATCCCATAACGATTACAAATTCATTTCAATTCATCAAACCTTCACTTTCATCATGAAATCCACAACAACAACAACCAAATTACTAAATAAAATCAATTCATTTGTTCTACACAACACAACTATATTCGACCACCACCAACATACCCATATTTCATGAATTTCATCCATTTCTACATACTACAATACTCACAATCATCCATAACACATGAAAGAGGAGATTAAACCTTACCTTTCTCCACTTGTCTTCTCACTCGGCTAGGGTTGGAATTTGCACAAAGAATGGTTTGCTTGCTTCAACAACCACCCCACGTTAATTAGGGCTTTCAAATTAGTTGGAATACTAAAAGAAAATAATTTTTCTTGATCAATTCCCATGTCTTCAAGTTCATCCATGGTGGCCGAATACTCTCTCCTTTTTTTTTTCTCCAAGCTTCTTGATTTTTCTAAGTGTAGAGTGGTGATAAATATGACTAGTAAGTCATATATATATATATATAATTCACCCATGTGGGCCAAGCCCACCTTAACTTGGACGGCCACATGGCCATTCAAGAACCTTCTTGAGTCTTTGTGAAATTCCCATTTTGCCTTGATTTTTCTAAGTGTAGAGTGGTGATAAATATGACTAGTAAGTCATATATATATATATATATATATATATATATATATATATATATATATATATATATATATATACATATAATTCACCCATGTGGGCCAAGCCCACCTTAACTTGGACGACCACATGGCCATTCAAGAACCTTCTTGAGTCTTTGTGAAATTCCCATTTTGCCCCTAGCCTTCCACAATTTTTACCATGAACCACTTTGCGAATTTCCCGTTTTACCCTTAGCCTTTATCAATATTTCCATACCAATAATATTCATAAATAATATTCATAAACAACTTGTGTATTAAACAAGATCAAAATATGGCCTTTCCCTTAACTTCTCACAATTATCTTGAATTATCCGAACGTACAAAATACGGTCTATAACATTTTTGTATTCTTAAATACGGTCCATATCTTAAAATACGGATCATATCCCACTTACACGACCTATACACCACATTATTCATACACAACTCTTGATGAATCTTCCCACTTTGATTCACCTATAACATGTACAGTTGGTTTTCTTTGTCTACTTTGTATCTTGGGCTTTTTCCCCTATGTTTTGTGGTGATCTGATTTGAACTTGGGGCTTTTGCTTTTGATGATTTGTCTTATTTGAATTCCTTTGCATATATAATCTGGATTGGGCCTTTTGTGTCATATGAATTAAACTAAGTATAAATTAGTACATACGTACCTGTGGTTATGTTAAATTTATCTTAAGCATGTGTTTAAGACCAAGATATCCTCTGACCTTAAATTCTTTTTTTTTTCTCCTCCTCTTTCCTGTTGCATGTGAAACCTCCCGGGCCACTTGGGCCACTTCTTTCTGTTTGAAACCAATTGGGCCTGAGGCCCAGTTCTTATTCATTCGATCGAGTCAGGTAGAAAATAAGGGAAGCTAATATATTGAAGGCCCACCTATGGGGGAAAATAGGCAACTGGTGGGCTTAGGAAGGCCCACTAGCCCAAATACTACTCCTTTCATTTATTTTTGTATAAAGGTATTTGCATAGACATATGTGAATATTGAGACCCTATGGATGTTAGAACTTAGGAAAACATTTAGTATCGTTAAGAAGTCGCCTAAGTATTTTAAACTCTCACCTAATCTAATATTTACATGGAATCGATACTGAATTTCTCAAGTTTAAAAATCTGATTAATAATTTGCTTAAGTTCAAATGATTTTCAAAAGATGAAATTGAGTTATAGATTTGGGCTTTCCGCCCTTGTAGAAATTGAGGATATAACAAAGAATAAGTTTTGGGCCTCAAGCCCGTCTGGAAATTTGGCAAAAGTTTCTTTATGAGTTTCAATGATTTTCAAAAGTTTCTTTCTAATGTATAAGCTGCCCGCCCATATAGGTACGGTGTAGTAATATATATAAGCTGCCCGTCCATATCGGATCGGTGTGATAATCATAACACTAGCCTGCGTCTATGCCTCCCGCGTCCGAGGTATTATCTCATGCCGCCCACTAGTGGTGTCTGCCCATGCCATTTGGCAATGGTGTATCATAGAGCTGCCCGCCTTGGCGGTGACTGCCCGGCCAAATAGGCGCGGTGTTATATCATCATCATACATACATAAGGCTTATGAACAACTTTACTTTATCGGGGTGACGTAAGGTCGTGATCCCCCGATTTTATTATGGAGTAATCATTGACATTCTGCCTCACCTTGAAGGAACTAACATATAAGGTGAGTGTGAGCAACAAATAAAATCATATCATTTTAGGGCTCATAACATGTCTCTTATCCTATATAGCTATTCATAGACATAAGCTTTTAGCTTTCTGGAATATAGGAACTCATGAAGAGGAAGGAAAATCATGCTAGAAGATTCATGCCATTAAAAAGAAAGGACTAGCATCACATACCTTTGAAGTTTAACTAAGATATCGCTTGCTTGTTCTCCTTCGATATCACGTTCCTACTTTCAAGAGAGAATTCGCACTAACGTTAGTTATTTCGACTATAAAAACGCGAGACTATTTCTAGAGAAAATTGGACAGCATTTCCTTTGTTTATACTACTTTTCCCATATTCTATATCAACTCCCAAACGCTCTTAACAACATTAACAATATCGTAATCAACAATCATCATTCATATACATTGACCACAATCCACCACTTCTTTTCAATTTCTCCGCAGTTATGGTTATAGCTTACTATCGTGTTTCCTCATATATAATACTTATTTCATGGCCTAAATGTCATTTATAACGTATTCATAATCACAACACTTCAACATTTATAATTCAACCAAACTACCATCCAACCATAACACTATTCACTCATGAATGACCCATTTCCTATGTCCTTTTACAATTCAAGTATCTTAACCTTCCAATACCTTAAACAACATGGTTTAGTCATGAAACTCACCTTAGATGATGGTTGAACAAGCCTTGAATGGAATTACTCCTCTAGCATCAAAACCCTACTTCACTTCCTTTGGGTTTTCTTGAGAGAGATGAACTTTAACTAGGTTTCATACACTTTGTTTCATGGATTTAGTGTTATTGATTATGGGTTTCCTTTGATTTTCTTGTAAGTGAAGAGTGGAGAGTATTCTAGAGGCTTCTAGAGAGAAATGTCGTGGAATGAAATGAATTTAATGAGCTTGGGTCTCTTTTTAATGACTTAAAATCTGATCCAGAATGAACAGTAATTGAAGTGCACAGTGGTCGTAAACCCAGTTTACGGTCCGTATTCCAGTTTACGGGCCGTATTTTGTGGTCTTATTTAAGCATATCAAAACCAAAAAGGTATGCTGGGGATCATGGCGATTTACGATCGCGGTTTACGGGTCGTATTTCAATTTACGGTCCGTATTCCAAATCGTATTTAACCATTTGATCATTTGGCAGAAAGTTGAAATTTTGTAAGTTGGAATACGACATGGTGGTTTACGGGATGTATACTACTTTACGGTCCATATTTCATTTTACGACCGACTGGGCCAAAGTGCAAATCTGCAACTTTCACATCTTCAGAACCTATAATTAGTCATTGTGGAGCATAACCTTATCTCTTATTCCCATTGCCTTTGAAATCTTACTTAGGGTCGTCAAACGTCATTCCCTTCTGATTAAAACACCATATACTCGTATTCTTCGCTAGTCTATTCGTTGTGCATTCATGGGGAAATTTATGAGGTGTAACACTCTCCCCCCCCCCCCCCCCCTTTTGGAACATTCTTCCTCGAATATTAAACACTCGGGATCCTACGAAAATTTCGCCAGAGTTTCTCCTGTAGTATGACACTACCAACCTGTCACAACAACCCATAATATCATTGCCTCACAGGGCTTCAACATAATAGCAACATATATAGGGCCACACGCGACCAAAAGCATGAAATGTAAGCATACATACCTTATATTGTTGGCGTTTCATCTTGAATCTCCCCTGGGGGTTGAAATAAATGCGGGTACTTGGACTTCATACTCTCTTCCACTTCTCAAGTCATTTTTTCTAGGTTATTGTTTTGCCACAAGACTTTAACTGAAGCTACCTCTTTTTTTTGGAGTCTTCGCACTTGCCTGTCTAGAATAGGAATAGGCACCTCTTCATAGGTTAGCTTTTCTGTCACTTGCACATCATCTATCGGGACAATCTTTGTGGGATCTCCAATACACTTGCGGAGCATCAAAATGTGGAAGATTAGATGGACCGATTCAAGCTCCGAAGGCAAGTCCAATTCATAGGCTACATGACCCACCTTGCGGGTAATTTTATAGGGTCTATGTACCTAGGACTTAGCTTCCTTTTCTTGCCAAATCTCATCACCCCTTTCATTGGCGATACTTTCAAAAATACCCAATCACCAACTTGAAATTCCAAGTCTCGTCGGCGATTGTCTGCATAAGACTTTTGACGACTTTGGGCTGTCAATAGTCAGCCTCGGATCACCTTAACTTTTTCCACCGCCTGCTGAATCAATTCAGGGCCTACTAGTTGTACTTCTCCTATTTCAAACCATCTGATTGGGGATCTACATTTCCTTCCATATAAGGCTTCATATGGAGCCATTTGAATACTGGAATGATAGTTATTGTTGTATGCGAATTTGATTAACGGAAAGTGGTCGTCCCAACTACCACCAAAATCCAACACACACGCTCGTAGCATATCTTCCAAGGTCTGAATAGTACGCTCGGCTTGTCCATCGGTCTGCGGATGGAATGCCGTGCTATGCTTCATTTGGGTAGCTAGACCTTCTTGAAAGGACTTCCAGAACTTGGCTGTAAACTGTGCTCCTCTATCTGTGATAATAGATAATGGAATACCATGAAGTCGCACAATTTCTTTGAGATATAACCTCACATAATCTTCGGCTAAGTATGTAGTCTTGACTGGGAGATGATGATTCGTCAATCTATCCACGATCACCCATATAGAATCATACCTGCCGCGGGAACGAGGTAATCCCACAATGAAATCCATGTTGATCACTTCCCATTTCCAAGTAGGGATTTCTATTGCTTGCAATAAGCCTCCTGGCTTTTGATGTTCAATCTTTACCTGCTGGCAATTTGGACACTGTGCTACAAATTCCGCTATATCTCCCTTCATGCCATCCCACCAATACATCATCTTGAGATCATGATACATTTTGGTTGCACCTGGGTGAATAGAATATCGAGAACAATGTGCTTCTTCTAGAATTTGTCGGCGCAATTCTGCTACATTCGACACACATAATCTGCCTCGGTATCTAAGAATTCCATCCATAGAAACTTCAAATGGAGACTTCTCCTTTCCATGAGATGTGTCTCTGTAGCGACACAATTGAGGATCTTCATATTGCCGTTCTTTCACTTCCATATCGAAGGACGAAATTGTGGGATCATTAATACTAATCCCCACATTACCCGAATCGATTACGCGTACTCCAAGATTAGCTAATTGGTGGAGCTCATGAACCATCTCTTTCTTTTCCGGAGGGACTTCACATAAACTGCCCATTGATCGGTGGCAAAGCGCATCAGCTACTACATTCGCTTTTCCGGGGTGGTATAAAATGCTAACATCATAATCTTTCAACAATTCCAACCATCGTCTTTGCCGTAGGTTCAACTCCTTCTGCTTGAAAATGTACTGAAGACTTTTGTGATCTGTATAGATATCAACATGCACCCCATACAAATAATGCCTCCATATTTTTAAGGCATGAATAACCGCAGCCAATTCGAAATTATGAGTGGGATATTTCTTTTCATGTTTCCGTAATTGTCTCGAAGCGTATGCAATAACTCTGTGCTGCATCAATACGCATCCTAATCCGACACCAGAAGCGTCTTAATATACCACGTAGCCATCTGACCCTTCTGGAAGTGTTAAGATCGGAGCTGAGGTCAATCTGTCTTTCAACTCTTGGAAATTGCGCTCACAAGCATCATTCCACTGAAATTTGGCTGACTTCTGGGTTAGCTTCGTCAATGGGGTTGAAATAGATGAGAAACCCTCTTCGAATCTTCTATAATAACCTGCCAACCCCAGAAAACTACGAACTTCTGTAGGCGTTGTAGGCCTTGGCCAAGTCTTCACAGCTTTAATTTTCTGAGTGTCGACTCGAATGCCATCATCTGAAATAATATGGCCCAAAAAGATTACAAAATTTAGCCAAAATTCACACTTTGAAAACTTCGCATACAATTCTCGGGCTCGAAGAATGCCAAGAACAATTCGCAAATGATCTGCATGTTCTGATTTCGTACGAGAATACACCAGAATATCATCAATAAATACTATCACAAACAGATCCAAGAGGCCTGAATACGTTGTTCATCAAATTCATAAACACGGCCGGAGCATTGGTGAGCCCAAACGACATCACTCGGAATTCATAATGGCCATATCTCGTTCTGAAGGCCATTTTGGGAATATCCGCTTCTCTAACTCTTACTTGATGGTAACCCGACCTCAAATCTATTTTAGAAAACCACTTGGCACCTTGCAGTTGATCGAATAAGTCAGCAATCCTTGGGAGAGGGGATTTGTTGTTTATCGACACTTTGTTCAATTACCTATAATCGATGCACATCCGCAAAGAACTGTCTTTCTTTCTCACAAACAAGACCGGCGCTCCCCACGGTGATGAGCTGGGTCTAATAAACCCCTTTTCAAGAAAATCTTTCAGCTGTGCCTTTAGCTCTTTTAATTCCGCCAGAGCCATTCGATAAGGAGGAATGGAAATAGGCTTGGTTTCTGGCAACACATCAATGGCGAAGTTAATCTCTCTTTCTGGAGGAAGACCTGGAAGTTCGTCTGGAAACACATCTGGGAATTCATTCACGACCGGAACTGATTGGAAAGTTGGCGGCTTTGACTCGGTGTCGTGAACCCGAACTAAATGATAGATATAACCCTTGGCTATCATTTTCCTTGCCTTAAGGTAGGAAATAAATCTACCCTTCGGTGATGCTGCATTACCCTTCCATTCAAGCAGGGGCTCTCCCGGAAATTTGAATCGAACCACTTTTAATCGGCAATCAACATTAGCATAGCACGACACCAACCAATCCATGCCCATAATTACATCGAAATCTAACATTTCCAACTCAATCAAATCAGATGTGGTCTGGCGATCACATATCACAACTACACAATTTTTATACACTTTTCTTGCTATTACGGGAACACCAATCGGAGTAGACACCTCAAAAGGTTTGATTGGCTCAAGTTTCACCCCAATACAACCAGCAATATATGGAGTAATATAAGAAAGAGTAGAACCCGGATCTATCAGTGCATATACATCACGGGAGAATATAGACAATGTACCTGTAACCACATCCGGGGAGGACTCAAGATCCTGCCGTCCGGCTAAAGCATATACACGGGGCAGAGCGGCACCTAAAGTAGATGCTGCCCCTCTACCTCTACCTCGGCCTGCTGACATCTGGGGAATCTGTCCTGCCGGGCGTGCTGAGGAAGAACCAACTACTGAACCTGTAGGCTGAACTCCGACCCTACCACTCATGGACGAGCAATCCCTCATCATGTGCCCAACTTAGCCATAAGTATAGCAAGCGTCCGAACCCTGGCGACACTGTCCCTAATGCATTCTACCGCACTGGCTACATCGCGGTACTGGGGGTCTCCTCTGACTATAATCTTCCTTAAACTGGGAATCCGGGGCCCTCGAACTCTGACCCTGTCCTGAACGGAAGGAGCGATCAAATCTCCTACCTGTAAATCGAGGAGGTACACTGGTCACTGACTGGCCGGAATGTTGGGAGTAAGTCTGCCTCGATCCCCCTCTATAATCGCCACATGTCCCCATAGATCTGGCCCTCTTACCTTGCCTCCTATCAATATCACGGTCACCTCTTTGTTGTTGTCGTCTCTGCAAGTTCTGAGCATGGGCCTGTATTCGGGAAATATCCATCTCGTCTTGCAAGGAAGCCGTCAAACAATCTCTGAATAAATGTGGCCCTAAGCCACTCACGAATCTATGTACCCGGTCTCCCATGTCGGCCACCATAGCTGGGGCATATCTAGCCAAAGAATTAAATTGCATGCTATACTCCCGGGCACTCATACTCTCTTGCCTCAAATTTAGAAATCTATATGCTCTAGCTCGGCGGACCTCGGGTGGCAAATAGTGACGAATAAAAGCATCTACGAATTCTTGCCAAACCGGAGGAGGCGCATTCTCTCCTCTCGATGATACCTAGTTATTATACCATAAAACAGCCACATCTTGGAGTCTATAAGATGTCAACTCCACAGATTCAGTTTCGGAGGCATGGACAATCTTCAATGTCCTCAACACCTCATCTATGAAACCTTGCGGGTCTTCATCCGGTTTTGACCCGAAGAACTCCGAAGGATTTAGACTCATAAAATCACGTGCTTTGGTACTTGCTGCCCGATCACCTGAACTCACATTTTGTCGTTGTGCCTGTGCGGCGACCAATTGTGTCAATAGATGGATGGCCTCGGTCATTTATTGACCTGAAGCAACCGATGTTGGAACTGGAGCTAGAGCTCCTCCTTGTTCTTCCACATTAGGCGGGGTAGAAGAAGTGTTAGACAAGGCCTCATTATGTGATTCGCCTTCTTCTATATTCATCGGAGGCTCTCTTTCTACCCTCCTCTTTGCCGTTGTCTTGCCCTTCTGGCGGCTGTAGCTTTTCCCTTTGGCGGCATTCTGAAATCACAACACACTATTAGGGAGGGTAAAATCTTATACATGGCTTTATCGCACGATCTCATAGAAGAAATATGATCATTTTTCCTAAATGCCCTGTAGCCTCTTGTTTATTGATGTGGCGCGCAACACACCATAAACAAGACTCTACTAGACACGGCTCGTAGACACTTCCTAGGACTGAACCGCTCTGATACCACTTTTGTCACGACACAGCTAGGGGCCGCAACGGATACCCGGGGCTAGCCACCGAGCACCACTCGTTCTACTACTCATCTTACTCATTTAATGCTCTTTTATCAACTTTATACTCAAATTGTAGGAAAATCATATTTTATATGGAAACATAAATACTTTTATATACATATGCCTCTCGGCCATCAGAATAATATGTACATATAATAGCATCTCGCGAGACCATCTAACCCACACTGCGCATCTACGAGCCTCCACTGGAGTGCTAAACATAAGGACGGGACAAGACCCCGTCATGCCAAAAAATACATATATATGACTATAAACAAATAATAATCAAGCACCTCCAGGACAAAGGAGTGCTTTCAATTAGCTGACAGCTACTACGGATCTGGGTCGAGCTCTCCTCCCGGTCTACCTGTGGGCATGAACACAGCGTCCAAAGAAAACGGACGTTTGTACGAACATTGTACTGAGTATGAGAGGCATAAACAAAGAAATAAGGCAATGATATAAAAGAAGTATCAATATGGAATAACTGTATCTGACTGTCAAGTGTAAAAGAAATAATGCATGCTGGCTTACTCATAATCATCATCCTGCCATATATGCATAATGTATAAGCTGCCCGCCCATATAGGTACGGTGTAGTAATATATATAAGCTGCCCGTCCATATCAGATCGGTTTGATAATCATAACACTAGCCTGTGTCCAGGCCGCCCGCGTCCGGGATATCATCTCATACCGCCCACTAGTGGTGTCTGCCCATTCCATTTGGCCATGGTGTATCATATAGCTGCCCGCCTTGGCGGTGACTGCTCGACCAAATAGGCGCGGTGTTATATCATCATCATACATGCATAAGGCTTATGAACAACTTTACTTTATCGGGGTGACGTAAGGTCGTGATCCCCCGATTTCATTATGGAGTAATCATTGACATTCTGCCTTACCTTGAAGGAACTAACATATAAGGTGAGTGTGAGCAATAAATAACATCATATCATTTTAGGGCTCATAACATGTCTCTTATCTTATATAGCTATTCATAGACATAGGCTTTTAGCTTTCTGGAATATAGGAACTCATGAAGAGGAAGGAAAATCATGCTAGAAGATTCATGCCATTATAAAGAAAGGACTAGCCTCACATACCTTTGATGTTTAACTAAGCTATCGCTTGCTTGTTCTCCTTCGATATCACGTTCCTACCTTCAAGAGAGAATTCGCACTAACGTTAGTTATTTCGACTATAAAAGCGCGTGACTATTTCTAGGGAAAATTGGACAGCATTTCTTTCATTTGTACTACTTTTCTCATATTCTATATCAACTCCCAAACGCTCTCAACAACATTCACAATATCGTAATCAACAATCATCATTCATAAACATTGACCACAATCCACCAGTTCTCTTCAATTTCTCCACATTTATGGTTATAGCTTACTATCGCGTTTCCTCATATATAATACTTATTTCATGGCCTAAATGTCATTTATAACGTATTCATAATCACAACACTCCAACATTCATAATTCAACCCAACTACCATCCAACCATAACACTATTCACTCATGAATGACCCATTTCCTGTCCTTTTACAATTCAAGTATCTTAACCTTCCAATACCTTAAACAGCATCGTTTAGTCAAAAAATTTACCTTAGATGATGGTTGAACAAGCCTTGAATGTAATTACTCCTCTAGCATCAAAACCCTACTTCACTTCCATTGGGTTTTCTTAAGAGAGATGAACTTTAGCTAGGTTTCATACACTTTGTTTCATGGATTTGGTGTTATTGATCATGGATTTCCTTTGATTTTCTTGTAAGCGAAGAGTGGAGAGTATTCTAGATGCTTCTAGAGAGAAATGTCGTGGAATGAAATGAATTTAATGAGCTTGGGTCTCTTTTTAATGACTTAAAATTTGATCGAGAATGAACAGTAATTGAAGTGCATAGTGGTCGTAAACCCAGTTTACGGGACGTATTTTGTGGTCGTATTTAAGCATATCAAAACAAGAAAGGTATGCTGGGGATCATGGCGATTTACGATCGCGGTTTACAGGCCGTATTTCAATTTACGGTCCGTATTCCAAATCTTATTTAACCATTTCATCATTTGGCAGAAATTTTAAGTTTTGTAAGTTAGAATACGACATGGTGGTTTACGGGCTATATACTACTTTACGGTCCGTATTTCATTTTACGACCGACTGGGCCAAAGTGCAAATCTGCAACTTTCACGTCTTTAGAACCTATAATTAGTCATTGTGGAGCATAACCTTATCCCTTATTCCCATTGCCTTTGAAATCTTACTTAGGGTCGTCAAACGTCATTCCCTTCAGATTAAACCACCATATACTCATATTCTTCGTTAGTCTATTCGTTATGCGTTCATGGGGAAATTTACGAGGTGTAACAACTAGGGTGCTTAAAACCTTCCCTAGGGGATCACCAGAACCCTTACCTCAAACTCTTGTCTTAAAAGGATTTTTCTCTTGCTTGATAAACCCTTTTTAACCCAGTTTTCCTTGTCACGACCCGACTAGGGGCCGTGACGAGTACCCGATACTTGTACCGAGCACTCCTTATCTATCATATTACCTTTACCTCTTAGCAAGCCGTGTAAACAGAGCCATATTATTTTTTGAACATTAACATTAGCAGCGTCATTCTGAACATAGGCTAATAAATTTCGTTAGCACTTTATACAACAACATTAACATGCCAAAACACCATATATCTAACTATACTTGACTGGCTGTACATATCTGCCTACGAGCCTCTAGACGTAGTACACTTATACATAGAAAGGGCCGAGTACTATCGTGCCCGAGAGTATATATATACAGAATAGTACCATTGAAATAAGGCTCCGGAACGACTGGAGCGCTGTAAAGTACTGCTGGCAGAGCTCCTAAGGATCAAGTCCACCTGTCTGCTAACCTACGCGGCATGGAACGCAGCGTCCATAAGAAGGGACGTCAGTACGAATAGTGTACCGAGTATGTAAGGCATAGAAAATAATACAAGCAGTAACATAGAGTACGATTAATAATATCATGGAGTCACAGGGCATATAACGAGGTGAGAAAGTAACCTGTGCATAGGAAGGCCCCTTTTCAGGCCGGCTGTCATGTAGGCTTGTCCTTTCGTCTTTGAAACGTTTCTTTTCATAAGCATAGGAATTAACATTTATATATTACTTATTCTCGTGTACAGAAAACAGTACATTTCAGTAACGGTACCTTTTGCTCACATTTACAGACGCCGAATACAATCGGCTCTCCCAAGCCCCCTCCCCAACGGTGTCCCAACACATTACATCATATATAGGTAGCATAAATTATATATATACAGACGCCGCGTACGGCTCTCCCATATCCCGCGTCCGGGCATCCCGCGTCCAGGATGGAATCCAGCTGAATCAGGTGGTGATATAACAGTGACCCTTCCCCTTTCCCCATACACATATACATATACGTTTGCTTATCTTTTATACATATACACGTCTCATATACAATTACTTATCTTATTTATATATACATATCCATATGCATATACCTGTTTTATATACATATATCATATAAGCACACAAGAGCCAAGGAAAATCATGTATCCATCGGAGTGACGTAAGGTCGGTGACCTCCGATTACGTTATGGAATGCTAGTTATAGCTTTGTCTCACCTTGAAGGAACAAGTATTTTAAGGCGAGACTAGCAACGGAGAATAGTATTACAGTGACCGTAGAATGAAATTGTGGGCATCATAGATGACCGTCATAGGCTTTGGAGTCAGAGAAAATAAAGATATAGCTAGGAAATATAAATACGATTCAAAAATTAGTGTATCACTTTCATGTTTACATAAGATACTTAGCTTAGTCATCTTAGTCATAGAGTCGTTCCGGTCGTACTTATCAAAGGTACATTCTTTTGTCTAACATTGTAATTATCATTATCCTCATAGAAACATTCTCGTTAGAGTAGTCATAGTACTTATCATTCGGTAACGAGATTGGGATCAAAAGTCCCCTTTGGATTTACTTCAAGTAAGTCAACCACGATTATAGGAAAATCCGAGAGTAACGGGCCCACCTCGGGCCGGATGAGGTAGCGTATACGATTTACGTATGTTACGTGTCATAGCGTTACTTGTGAGGGTGTTAGGGTAATCGGGTCCCATTTATACAAGTTCTAAGGGTGTAGGAGGTTTTTCCAACAATTGGCACACTTTCTAGTTCAATTCTATTGAACAAAAAGGAGAAAACTTTAGGTGCGGATTCCGGGGAACTGGGTTGTCCCCGAGGCTCGTACCCAACTTATTACAACTAAGACATGCCATAGAAAGAAGGGTGAAGCCTTACATACCTCCTTCCGCTCCTTTTGCTATTCCAAATTCACGTCACAATTTCGTCAAAATCTGCAAATTGGTCGTTTTTACCAAAACTCTCATTAGTATACTTAGAGTTGAAATCTTAAGGTAATACTTGGCTACCGAAATTTCGGCAGCATTTCCTCTGTAAATATACCATCCTCGACATTCAATTTAGTCAAATTCTCATCAAACACAATCCGGGAATTCAAACCCGGCCAAACTATCAACATGAATTCAACAATCACACTAGCGATCCATACATTCAATTCAAGATACATGATATCAATTTACTATTTTCTTCAAAACCTTCCAACTCCAATAAAACAATGCAATCTTTTAATATATATATATTCCAACGACCCCATACCAATATCATTGTCTTTCATACGCATAAGAACATCACATTCGATATGCATGATTTCTAAAATAAGTCTCCAACTTCCACAACTCAACTAAGGTTCCTAGACATTCATTAGCAACATAGGATTCACAATATAACAACAACCAAAACACTACATAAAATTAACTCATTCACTTCCATACTATACCACAACCTCACGGCCACACACACACAACACTCACGGCCACACTTCATGCATGCACAACTACATTCTCTCCAAATTCATTCAACTTCCATCTTCCACATATCATTCACAACCATAACAACCAAACACTAAACAAAATAATTGGAATATGATTCTTATTCATATATGAACATGCACGGCCACATACTAATTTCCTCTCCTTCATGAATTTCATCCATTTTAGCATACTACAACACATATAAACCATGTATAACACATAAAACAAGATTAGAATTTACCTTTCTTCTTCAACTTCTCACTTGCCTAACTCTTGGCAACTTGTATGATTTTGAACCTTTCTTGTTCCAACAACAACTCCACCTTGTTGTGCACCCCCTACTTGGTAGAAAATGATTTTTGGAGAAATTTTATCAATTTTTCTTGGCAATTTTTGCTCTTGGCCGAAATGGCCTTGTAGGGGTTTCCTCTCTCCCTTTTTCTTTCCAAGTCTTGAATTTTCTAGAGTGTGGTATGAAAAGATGACTTGGTCATCTTTTATTAATCCCTAAGACTCCTAAGTGGGCTAAGCCCACTCCAAGTGGGTCGCCCAACATGGCCCAAAACATAAGCCCACTTTTTTTTTTTTTGTGTCTTATTTTGCACTTCAAGAAAAATTAAATTTTTCCAAATTCCAAATTTGCCCTTCGTCTTCCTCCATAATTCCACGAGTCGTATTGCAAATTTCCCTTTATGCCCTTGACCTTCCTCATTATTTCCACTTCAAAATTTTCATAACAACTTATATGCCAAGCAAGGTAAAAATATGGCCTTGGTTACTGTCTTCCCGCGATTGTCTTGAATTATCCGATTGCATAAAATGCGGGATATAACATTCCTAATTTCCCTTTAATAAATTAGGTTACATCTCTAAAAATACTAAAATCCATTTAGAGCACCAACAACCTCTTAGTAGCTTTTATGTACCTGCGTAAAAGTGAACCGTAATAAATGACGACTCTATTGGGGAATTTTCTAGGTTCTAACCATAAGGGTTTTAATATAATATGATTTGAATTGTAATTATTTGCTTAAGTGTTTACTTTTCTGCAATTATAAATTGTCATTCATTTCATATCATAAATTCTGCCACTCTTGGCAAAACGCATGGTTACAAAGGGGACACGCAGGCTCGCGGTCTATCCTTCACTAAAAAATTCTAAACACCCTTTATTTGGAATACGTTGAACCCGGAGTTGGTGTGCGGTCACCCAACAACAGACAACGGTTCTCCCCGAGTAGTCAGCTCGGGGCCAAGGTCAATTCGAAAAAACCCACTCTTGTATAAGCCTAGGTTAGAGCTAAGCCAAATCCAAAGATGAACTAGATTGGATTTGGATATTTGAGACAGTATCTAAACCCATTAAGAAGACTACCTCATGTCAAGTATGGTCTATGACCCGAAAAATACCGTATCTCATTTATGTGCTAATTGGAAATATGTCTATCGACTTGCAGTTTAATATGTTTATTGACACACCGGGTTTGCTTCATATATGGTGGGGCCAAATGACTCAAGAAGAAAGAAAGGGTATTTCTTGCCATCTAGGAAATCTAACCTTTATAATGACAATAAAGGGTTGCAAGGAGCTAATAGAGGTAATCATTGGGTTTTGGGACTGAGATGGAATGTTTTTCGCTTTGGGGATAATATAGAAATGGCCCTGACTTTAGAGGAATTGAGGGATGTCTTGACCAGTATAGGATTGGGCTTGAAAATGAGGAAGAAACCCGATAAAAACGTCCTAATCCCAAAAACTCCTACCTACCCCCAAATACTCAAAATAATTTCCCTATCCCATGCTAATTGGGAACATGGCCCAACCATACCCTTTAGAGAGTTGTACAAATGGCTCGGTGACCCGAGCGGATTTATGGAACACCCGGGTGAATTCGAAACCTATGCCAAATGGTTAGCCAACCGACCCTTAGCCTTTGCCATCAGTTTCTTGGGACTTATGGTCTTTCCCAAAGATTGGTCTTTAGCCATATATACCCGAGTCATCGCTGTCACCCATGCCATCTTGTACGGTATAACCCGTCAAGAAGACATCAAATATTTTAACCTAACCCCCATCATCCTACGCGATATGTACCGAGCCCTAAGCCTTTATAGAAACCACTATAAATACTTCTAAGGATGCAACCTACTCCTAAAATGGTGGATCCTCAAACACATGACCAAAGTCGAGGGTAACTAATACTTGAGCAAGCCGGCACAAAAGGACGGCCTATTTAACTTTGTCTGAATTTTGGGGATCAGACCAAGCGGAGTTGGACCTTCACTTTTTCTAGACTTAGGGAAGAGGGTATTCAATAGATGTTTGATGACTTCGTGTCCGACACGATTGTAGTCCAGGGTAGAAAGTGTTTGTTCCTGCCGCTTATGGGAATTCGAGGGATTCGCCCTTATGCACCTTCTAGAGTCTTGAGGCAATTTGGGAGGACCCAAATCATACCCAAGTTGGGAATATGGGATATTTCATTATTGACTATGATGGGGATAGGAATCCAAAAGTCGGGGACCGTATGGGTGAGTGGAGTGGTCGCATGACTTGGGGTCTCGATACCTTAGCTCCCGATAGGTTTCATCCGAGTTGCGAAAAGGAATATAAAGATTGACTAAGGGCCGACTTACAGGGCACTCTCCCTCCTAGGCCTATCCTTTACAGTCGTGTGCAAGACAAAGACTCCAAGGCCGAGACCCGAGCCCATCTAATTCATAGGAGAGCCGATGATAGGGATGCTAAGTATTTGGAAAAGATCGAGCAAGATCAAGCTACCATAGCAAGCTTGTGACGGGAGTTGGAATTCACCCATGACTGTCTGATTGAGCTTGATGACCGGATGAAGAAGACCTTGGATGACATTGAGCTTCATACAAAAGGGTTTCTTGATGGATTCCGCATTGACATCGGCCTACCTCTACATCCTGACTACCCTCCCGAAAGGCCAAAAGGCAAGGACCGATAGGGCTTCATCATCAGCTACTGGAGGACACTTCTGCTTATTTATTTTGCTGTCTTTATTTATCTTTTTGTATCCCTTGGGGGAAGAATATTATTAATGAAATTTATGATTTTGGGGGCAATGGTTTGGTACAAATGGCACATTTATGTTTCAAGCCTTAGGAACGCAAGTAGTATATGTTTTAATATGTGCTTTTTTTGTTTCATATATTTCGTTCAAATTCTTGATTGATCTCGGGTACCGACCACTATCTAAAGAAAAATACCAAAATAGTTACAAACCTGTACTAACCTTAGTTACATTTCCCCAAAAGGTCAGAATGGATGCCACGAACACCCAGGAACATGTTGCTATCAAAAGAAAGATTCAAGACCTGGAAAGAAAAATTCGGGAGCTTAGGGCCTAGATCAAAGAGGTCAATGAGTTGATGGACTCGGCGGAGAGCCCGCTCAAAGAGACTACTGAGATAAAGCGTCATCTTGAGAACATCTCGGACAAAGGAAAAGGAACACCGCCTGGGTACGTACTCCTATTCGAGGGACAAGGACAAGAAGATGATGATGCGGAATCTGACCCGCTAGAACCTACTTAGCCATCAAGAGAGGCCTCCTCCGTTGTCTCCACAAATCAAGAGGGAGAACCTGAGGTACAAATAGAGTTCGTTCACCCGGCATCGCCAACTTGGTGGGTAATGCACTCAAGTCCGTCACTTACCCTTACCGCGTCTCACCAAGACATGTGAAGTGCGAAGAAATCTTTAACAAGCTCAAGAGTGTGGGAGCCACCTGCATTAGTCGTGAGAGGTTGCAGCCCTGTGCCCCATTTTTCGTACACAAAAGGTGCCTGTTCCACCAAGAATAGTCAGGCCATACTGCTGGTGAATGTTTGACCTTTAGAAAGAGAATCATAAATCGATCGATGACAATACCATCCCCAAGCTATGGGGACTTCATTCGCTGTTGGTCCATGACACTGTTTCCCTAATCGAAGGAATCACGCTGAACACTCATTTGGTGTTACGACTTCACTATATTTAAGGACTCGTATGCAAGTATATTCGAGAAACTGGCAAGTTCCAACCAATAAGGGCCGCTTGGCAGGCCTTGTTTGTAGGAACCAGTCAAAGAAAGATTTGTCTTTTTCACTCCGGAGCCCCGGGGCATGACGTTAAAGATTACGAGGCCTTCAAGTTCGAGTTGGAGCATTTGGTCCACACAGGAGGGATTTGGGTAATACTTGCACCTCAGTATTAGGAATTAGGGCCTTTGGCCGAAAACGGGTTGAAAGACAAACAACCCTTTCTGATCTCAAAGAGAGGTCACTTTTTGGGTACATACTTAGGGGCTACCCTTTTGTATTTTTGAACATTCCCCCCCCCCCCCCCCCCCCTCATTTATATGTAAAAACAAGTACGCCGACCGATGACCCAAGGAGGGATACGTAGGAAGCCCTTATCGGGCCTGGTCTTTGGTGCGTTTAAAATAGGTGAGTCTTCATTTTATGTACACCGAAATATGAAAGGGCCTGATTTCCCGCAGAGGGATACGTAGGCAGTCTACATAAGACTCG
Organism: Lycium barbarum; assembly: GCF_019175385.1. Taxonomy (NCBI): domain Eukaryota; kingdom Viridiplantae; phylum Streptophyta; class Magnoliopsida; order Solanales; family Solanaceae; genus Lycium; species Lycium barbarum. The sequence continues at coordinate 84,178,185 of NC_083342.1, read as the reverse complement.
GTCCCTATATTATAAATATATATTCCCCCCCCCCCCCACCTAGTTCAAAGAGCCAAAATACCTGAAACCACGATACAAGGGATCAGTCAATCATTTGAATCGAACATATGATTATTCATGTGCTTCGTGCTTTATGTCACGACCCAAACTGATGGACCGTAACAAGTGCCCCACCATTACTGGCCAAGCACTCCTGTGTCTGCATTTATCTCTCACTAACTATCCTGGGCCTATACACAATCTGTAACTGAGTTGAACTGTCTCCCGAACAATCAACATAAGAAACACCGTACCGGGAACTCATGGCCAACGCATACATATAAGTATAAACACTGAGAATAACAGCGTGAGCCGATTTGGCCGCCACACATATATACTGTACAACAAAATAAGTGCTGACGGGGCTGCATAACAACACGACTACATATCACTGTCTACAGACCTCTATGGAGTACAAACTGTAGAAATGACAAGACAAGGCCCTGCCGTACCCATATATGTACGTAACCGAATTGCATACCAAAAGGGGTGTAGCTCCAGATCAATGGAGCGTACTGACTGCTGCTGAGGGGAGGCCCTACTGATGTTAATCATCTGACTGACTACCTAGTCCTGCGGGCATGCACGCAGCGTCCACAAGAAGGGACGTCAGTACGAGTAATGTACCGAGTATGTAAGGCATGAACGATAGTATAATAACATACGGAGGATACATAGCATGAATAATAACATAAAGGAAATATAGAGCATATCGTACGATAAAAAAGTAACCTGTACATATGAGTGCCTCTTAGGGCGGATGTCATGCATGCTTAGTGCTACGGAACGTGCAACCCGATCCACATATATACATATATACATATATTCATAGTAATTCTTTCTTTGAAAAACATTTCTTGTTCATGTATACATAAAATAGAACATATCATGTTGCCAAGGCGTCAGCTCCGATCCATTTAGCCACATATGTCCCGCGTCCGGGATGATATCATGTCATATAATACCAACTGATCAGGTGGATACGCGTCTATAGCGCTCTGGCCCTCTTTCCCATATTCATATACATATATCATATAAGCAGCATGCATGAGAGCCCAAGAAAAGTTATGCCTTTATCGTAGTGACGTAAGGTCGGTAACCTCCGATTATATTATGGAATAATCATCATCGCTCTATCTCACCTTGAAGGAACAATTATTTTTAAGGTGAGACTATCAATGAAGAATAACATTAAGAGAAAACATAGAATAAGGTCATAAATCTCATAAGGCGTCAATTCATATACTTTGAAGACTTTAGAAAATAGAGTCATTATCAAGGAATAAAATTGAGGATCAAGAATAGCTCAATATTCTCATATTCATATTGAATCCACAACTTGAGACTTCAAACATGAAACCATTCTCATCATAATCATGATAGACATATTCTCATCTTCGACATCATCATTGTCATTACAAAAACATGTCCATCGTTGTAGTCATAAAAGCTTACAAAATCATAAACCTTTGTTTTGGAAAGATACAGACATTTTGGAAAATATTTGCGGGTTATCGGGAAAGGAATCATGCTTTGGAATCATAGACTTTTAACTTTTGGTAATAAGGAAGATATGGAAACATTTATGAAGTCATAACATAGGAATCATGCCTTTGAAAGAAAGGGACGAGCCTTGACATACCTGTTCAGCCTCCTATTTTCTACGCTTATCTGTCTGTACTCGTAAATTTACATTTGAGAGAATTCACACTATCGTTAGACTCATCGTTGCATACGTGTACTAAGCTTTCAATTTAAACTATTTTATATTCTGCCGAAAATCGGGCAGCATCTCCCCTATTTATATGCCTTGCCCGAAATCATAATTCAACAACCAACAACACAACAACAATACCAACATCAACAACATCATTTCCAACACCAATATGTACCATAAAACAGCCCACACGCTGTTTTCCAACTTCCATAACTAACGAACTTACTACACAATTATTTAACGACTTTATCTCCGTAAATAAACCTTAAATAATACTAAAAGAGAAAGATTCATACCTCTTTTCTTGTTTAGACAGCAATATCTTCAACATCCACCTTGAATCCACCGCAAAACCATACTAGAATCACATCTATGCGTTTATCCGAGCTTCGATTAGTACTCCGTCACTTGAAAATTGCTTAATTTTTGTTTCCCTATCTCTCTCTCTTCAATTTCTAGAAATTTCCAGAAAAATCTGGTGAACAAAAGAGGGTCTTACCCTTTTTATTCGGGTCAAAAAAAGAGGGACTGTAGCACGCGTTTCTGCTCTGTCAGCTGAACTTGTAACATCCATAATTCTCTACTCCGATGTCCTATCGACGAGCGGTTTGTTGCGTTGGAAACTAGACTCGACGAACTTCATCTTAGTCTTTTATTTCACCTTAAAACACTTCATATGCTCAGAGATATTCGTCCCCCAAGTTGGACCAAAATTTTCACACAAAACATTACCCATCCTTTCTCCGAAGTCATACTACTTCATTTCTTCCACTCATTTCCTTATAAAACCTTCCGGTATATCTTATATACACCCTTCACATGTTAAATATACTTAATAATGCTTGTTCCTTATATTCCAAAGTGGTTTTACTTAACCCTAACTCAACGTACTTATGTTTCAAATTTGATAAGTGCTCTTCGAAGATACGGGGTGTAACACTTTACTTGCCAACTCTCTGTGTGATACCTTGTTTACTTATTGTTGCCTAACAAACTAACATCATTTGCCTTTGAGTTGTTATTTTCTTATAGAAAGAGAAAGTTGAGCCGTGTTCACACTGCATACTTTACAAGATCAAAAGCTTCAATAGCATCTCTGTCCTAACAAGACCGAGGCAAAGAAAAAATGACGGGTACTTCGGAAGATGAACAAAACCAGACTGAACTTGCCATTAGGGAGTCAATCCTCACCTTCTGAGGACGTTATTAAGATGTTGTTTGAGAAAATTGTTGACCACCAAGAAAAGGTCACGAGAGCGGAAACGGCCAAGGCTGCCAAAGAGGCGCCCATTGAGGCAAGAAGGCCCCCACTGCCTTTTCCATCTTTAAGCTCACCACTACCCGACCCCTTCCCCACCTACCTCACTGGGAACATAATGTTAGTCACCCTAAAGCCAATTGCAGTTGGACATGTTGGTACCTCGTACCAAACCCCACTACCTCTCAACGCTGTCCGAATTCTCGAAACCACTCATTCAGTTCCCTCCTACCCAGCATCGTAAGACGCCCACCTAGCTCTACTATACACCCAGGCACCCTTCATCTACAAACCGCAAAAGCTAGCCACATGCCCAAAAGCCACCCCCCACACCTGACAGTTTCTTTCTACACACATATCACCTCAAATGCCTTCTCACTAAATCATAAAGAGATTTATCACTATGAAGAGATGGAAAAGGCGTGGAGAGCCGAACAGGACAAACGCAAAATGGCTACAAAGTTGGAGCAATCCACAAAGGCTGCACGAAAAGCTACGGGATTAAGTTATGATGATTTGTGCATACACCCAGGCCTAGACTTGCCTGAAGGCTTTAAGGTTCCAAAATTTGAATTGTTCAATGGAACGGGCAACCCTAAGGCCCATCTCTGAGCCTATTGTGAATTAATAACCAGTTGGTTGGTGTCTGAGACAATCAGGCACTCATTATGCGGTTGTTCAGCCGAAGCTTGACTGGAGAGGCTTCTGAATAGTTTAGAAAAAATAAAGCAAAAATCCACTGAGAACTATCGTGAGTATGCAAGTAAGTGGAGAACTGAAGCTGCTCGAGTGCAACCACTGATGGGAGAAGAAGAATTAGTCTCAGTCTTTATTCATTCCTAAGAGATGAATTTCTACTACCGAATGTTGTTAATAGCATGAAGGTCATTTTCTAAACTTGTGAAAATGGGGAAGGCCATAGAAGATGGTCTCAAATCAGGACGAATAATAATTGTAGCCGGCAAGGCTGCCAGATCAAGCTCAACGGGCTTTATCAAAAAGAAGAAAGAGGACGTGGCGAACATTTCCCATACTCCCAGTCCTAGATTCAAACGAAAGGCGGAATTCCAGCCTCTGATGGAAGTCTATGCTTTACAACCCCAAATACCTATATACCCGCCCCATACAACTCGGGGCCCTTATATTATGCACAACCAACCTTTCAAATACCACCACTTAACTACCAAGCTCCACAAAATACCTTCAAAACTCCACTCCCGAATTACCAAACTCCGCAATCAAACTAACAAACTCTCGCACCGGCCTATAGACCTCCACAGAACAACCCACCCACAAATTATCAAAACCAACCACCACCAAAATACTTACAACGCACCACGTCAGAACTTCAAAAAGAAGTCTGCCCGCATATTCACCCCATTGATGGAGACCCGAACCGACCTATTCAAAATATTGAGTGTTGTTTGGATGATCAAGATGCTTCCCCCAAAAGTCGTTGACCCAAAAAAATGATTTTATCGGGCGGATCAAACATGTGCCTACCATTCCGATAGAGTAGGGCACAGTACTGAGGACTATATCAATCTAAAGTACAAATACAAGATATGATTGATAGAAAGGAGATTGTTCTTCAAACGGCTGCACCTAATGTGAACACCAATCCTTTGCCTAACCATGGCAAAAATGTGATTCATATGATCGAAAAGGAAGAAGATTGGGTCGCAGGCAAACCTATAATCCGAGACTCCATGCAAAAACTCGATCTATACAGGAATGCCCACAGTTCAAAGTGCTTTGCGCACGTAGCTCAAGTAGCGATAGCGCCTCCCAGAAAAGAATTTGTGGTGCAAGTTGCGGCTCACTGAATAAAAAGGTCGGAAAGATGTTACACTTCTGAAGATTTGGCCTAAGGGGCACCTCGCAAAGAAGGGAATCAAAAGAGGACAATTACCGAAGGCGAGACAGAAGATTTCTGGCACCGAATGCAGCCGAAAAAATACTTCATTATCGAGCACTTAAAGAAAATACCGGCCCAGCTATCTATACTAGCACTCTTGCTAATTCACCACAGCACCATTTGGCCTTAATGAAGGTATTGGAAGAAGCCCACGTCCCGACCTGGACGAATAGTGAAAATTTGGTGGAAATAGTCGCCCATGTCATGGAGGAACACCAAATTGCCTTCTTTGAAAAATAGTTGCCCAAGGAAGGCACATATCACAACAAAGCACTGCATATCACTGTTATGTGCCGCAACAAAGTAGTCACTCGATTTTTAGTCGACAATGGAGCTGGGCTCGACATATTCCCCTAGTCCACTCTGGTTCAGTTGGATTATGACCTCGGGAAGGTTCTGTTGACACCTAACTTTTGACCTCTCTTAATTTATTTTATGTACTCGGGGTCCTTGGACAATACGTAAAATCAACTGCGCACCCTAAAAGGTCTGAATAATTTTTTATGAAAATTATTTGGGATAATGTTTCACCCCTTTAAATTGATAATGAGATTTTTCAGGATATTTTGAATTGTGTTGAAATTAATTGGGGTTTTATGACATTTAGGGAATATCATATTGAAATTAATCAAAGGCAAAACAATTTTGAATAATTATTTATTTAATTGATTAAATCAAGGAAAATCAGATTAATGGGTGATTTACATTGTCCAAGGTAATTTGAGTAATTAAAAGAATTGACCATTTTGCCCTGTTTGCATAGTATTTAATTAATAAATTATCTTGATAATTAATTTGGTAAATTATTGGGACCATTGTCTGCAAAATGATTTTTAACAAGTCATGTTTTAAAATTAATTAAGTCCTAATAGGCAACTAATTCGTTTTTTTAGTTTTTGAATATTTATCCTCGACCCTCCATACATATATATACTCACCATGTATATATACATTGTGCATATATATGTATATTATATACAAGGCATATCATTTTTTTTTAAAGAAAAGGGACCAAGCCCAGTCCATAATGGACCAGACCCGGTCCACTAACGATTAAAGAGGGGGAATAATATACTCCCCCCTCCCCTCAATTTTATTTCAGACCCTAGGGGTCTCTTACGAAGGGGGAGGCGGCTAGGGGTAAAACCCTAGCGCCGCCCCAAGGGCACACTCCCTCCCCCCCCCCCCCCCGCCCCGCTTGTTTTTGGTTATGTCCCATCGCACATTTGAATGTATAACATGGGAGAGGACGAAGCATTAATGGATTCGTACTTCTCCCCACGAAATTTGGCCAAACAGCCCCTAAAGGTACAATTCCCTCTTTTCTTTACAATTTCCATAGATTGCAGTAGTATTGAAGTGATTTGAGCCATTGATTTCGTTTTTACTTTAAATCTAGGCCGTGTATTGAAGTTTTCAAGTGAAGACTTGTGTAAATCCACAAGTCCCACATCGAGGTTTTGAGTCCTTTGAGGAGTTCTGGGGTTCTATAAATAAAATCTCATTTTTCACAAAAAAAAGGAGGTTGGAACTGAAAAAGGCTTGAAACTACGATTTTTTCAAAGTTTAAAGTTCCATCAGTCATTTTTAAGCTTTATCTAAAAGGTTTAAGTTTTCTTTAGCTCTAAAAAATTTCTATATTTTTATTTGGTTGTGGTTTTGGGGGCTGAGTCTAGCGTTGGAAGCATAGAAAGCATCCAAGTCCATTGCTTGCCCCAGTTGCTCTCGAATAAGGTAAATACTTATTAGTTTATTGCTTTCCATTTAAATTTCTATCTATATTAGTGCAATTTAATGTGATTCAGTGTCTTATGTGTGGTTTAGACAGTAGTTCAAACTAATATGCTTGTTTGATGTGTGCATAATGAGTCTTGTGTTTTGAATTATGATTAAGGGGGTCTATTATGTATCATGCTTGGCTTAATCCTATGTGTTCCACGTAACAGTGCTTGGTTTAGAGGTTGGCTTAAGGTTATAGGGTCATTAAGTGAGATATTTGGCTTAAATTCTTGTCTATTCTATTTAGAAACGTGTTCAACTCAAAGGCTAATTCAAGGTTTAAAGGTCTGATAAGTGAGGTGTCTGGTAGAAGTTCTGAGTGTTCTATTTGGTAATGCACTTGTCTTAGAGATTGCTTAAAAAATTGAAGGCTTGATATAGTGCTTGACCTGACTCTGCTTGTTTCACTTAGGTAATAGGTTTGGTACAGTTCTTGGTTGTTCTATTCAGTAGTATGCTTTGTTTCAAAGATTGGTCCAAAGGCTGAAGATTTGTTACGTGTATGGACTCAGTTTGATCCTCTTTGTCCTACTCAATAATATGTTTGGTTAGAAGGTTGAAGGTTTGTTATGTGTTGTACATACTATGATTCTACTTGTCCTACTTAATAGTATGTTTGGGTTTGAAGGTTGAGGATTTGTTGTGTGCTCTGTCTGATTCTGCTTGTCCTACTTGGTAATATGTTTGGCTTTAAGGGTGTTTAGTGGCTATAGGTGTGTTAAGTAAGATGTTGGCCTGATTCTTGTTTTTTCCATTTAATAATATATTTGGTTGAAAGGGTGGTCTGAAGGTTAACTTGCTATTTTAGTCCACATTAGTAATATGTTGAGATAGAGGCTTTAGATAATGGTTCTGGAGGAAGCGGTTTGTACTTGATAAAAAAAGTATACACTTAGCTTGCATTTATCTGATTGCTTTGCTTGTTGCAAGCATTGGAACTTGTTGAATAAACCTCTGAGTAGAATATGTAGAATATGTATGTGCTTAGGATGATTTAAAAGGTCTTTGACACTGCTATAATAAACTGAATTCAGGGTAACCTTAATATGGTCTTTTTTTGGTCCAAAATGGTCAATCAATTAGTTAAATAGGTTTGTTAAGGGGATAATTGTCATGCTTGCTTTAACCTAGTAATGAGATGTATTTATTCTGAAAATGGCATTAAAAAGAAAAGAGCTTTAAGGGTTGGTAGCTTGACAGGAAATATGTTTGTATATGTAAGTCTGTTTTGGTCCACCATGTATAGAAATGTCCATGAATGTGTTGTGTGTATAAAAATCTAGTCTTTTGAGACTGATCACCTAATTTATGATAACTATAAAGATAAGAGACAAAAGAGGGGAGGGGCAACAGGAAACCTTGATACAAGTCTGCCCATCTTGTCTTTGTGAAGCTGTCTTGGATGTTTTCTTTCTTCTTTGTTTTTGTCTTGCTCCATTTCTTTCTCTGTAAATGTTGTGGATTTAGTTCTTTAGAGGAATAAGTAACTAAGGCTAAGAAAAAGTTAAGGATAATATCTCAAAATTTTACTAAGGCTAAAGTAATTGTGATTTGAGTCTGTTTCTGCTTCTCTTTGTATGAATTGGTCCTAGTAGAAGGAAAAAGTTTGTTTCATTTGAGATGCAAATGCGGTATTAAGAGCAAAGGTCCTTTCATAATTATAGCCTTAGTTTGAAGTAGCTTATGAACATTAGCCTGTTATTATTGTTAAAATGTTTATGGTGGGTCTGTTCCTAGTGCTCATGTTTGGAACTTGGCAACAAAAGTCTTTACAAGGTTGGACAGAGTTCTACGAGTCAACTGTGGAAGTTGTGATAGAGTAGGGTTGTTTTTAACCTGCCGATGGCCTTTAGTGTTGTCACTGGAAAATTAGGATGAGGCCATAGGATGGGGGGAAGAGTCTTAGGAGAGGAAAAAGTGAGCCTGGGCATGAACTGGAGGTAGTGACTAGTGGAGCCCATGATCTTTTTTTGATGAAAGGAGACTCACGAAAAGGAGATGGGGAGATGATGACCCCACCCTGTCCTGTTTTCCTTTCAGGAGCCTGAGACTATTTTGTCATCCTTTTGACATTCTTCTCAAGATCCTGGGACACACAGGATCTCAGGAGGATCAGAAGAACTTAACCATATCTAAAAAAAAGGGAGGGGGGGGGGGGGATACACCTATAGCTAAATGAACTGTTGTCAACATTTGGAAAGTCTAAATGTTGTATGATACTCACCATGTCCCCTGAAAGCTTGTTTTCCTTTTCATCTGGGGTTTGGCCTGTTTGAGTTCTTATTGTTTGAACTGGATTTGTTTAGGGAGGTGGGACTGATAAGTGTATTATATTGGTTTTGAGTCCACATCATAAGAAACTAAGTGTCAACTTTGTTTCTTACCATTTGCTTATGTTTGTGACCATGTGTCTTTTATCCATCTTTCCTTAGCCTATTCATCCATGACTTGTATCTGGGAATCTGCTCCTTTGGTTTGTTGTTGTATTTTATTTCCTGTGTGATGATTTAATCCTCTTTCTTACCGAAGCCTGATCATGCCATAAACCTATATTTTTCTTTTCCTTTCTTGTCCCTTGTGAAAAAGACTCTGATTAGACTAAGTATTTGAAAGGTCAGTACTAATGGTAAAAAATATTTTAAGGCTGTTTTGACTAAGTGCCCACATAACTTGCCTGTTGAAATATCTTTTCTTTAATAAAGGTCTTCAGAGTTCATTCATTTGTTAACCGTAATCCTAATTAGTTAACATGTCTGTTATATGCTTGGGTGATAAAAGAGAGGTAAGTTTAAAAGCTACCAGTTTTAAATGTGTGCTCTATGTCATAAACTCTGTCAAGCTTTCCTTTACCTGAAATAAGTAATACTCTCTAAAGTCTTGATTTCTTGTGGTGTCTTTCCTAGGCCTTTCTTGCACCTTTTGATCTGGGGTCCTAGAGATTTGCCTATGTGGTTGATGCCATTCCTTGCTTATCTTGGGCATCAGGCCCCTCTAAGCATGCTATGTCTGCTTTGTTACTAATTTAGTTGTGTGTACCCTTGGGGTTAGTTTGGGTGAGACTTATGTCATGATTGAATCTGTGAGGAATAAAGACCTATCTGGGATGAGGCTGGAAGCCAAGGAAGCCTGAATAGTTTGTATTGGCTGAACCTGATCCTGCCATCACTTGAATTAGTTTAGTTGTCCTGGTTTTTTAGGAAATAGCCCTGACCTTAATATAAATGGACATGTCTATTTGGTTTGAGCATGGGATTGGGAGCCCCTTTTATTTTGAGTTCTAAGCTAAATAACTTTGAAAGATACAAACCTCCATGTGATCAAAGAGAAGGCTGGAAATGAACCAAAGCCACATGACCTAAGAAAGGCCTTTTAAAGGGGCCTTGGGGAAAGGAGAACAAGAAAGTTAGGCCTAACCTAGTTCATAAAATTCTCCTTCAGATAAGAGGTCCCATGGCACTTCTGTGGTTTGTGGGGCTGATGTTCATTGCCAAGAATTCAGGAAACCACATAGATTTTTCCCCCCTAGGCTTAGTGGGACCCCCCTCTCGGCTTAGAGTTAGCTTGTCCTAGTAAGATTGATTTTATCTTTGACCAAATGAAGAATAATTGTGCACATAAGTTCAAGTTAGAAACAAAAATGGAAGGTCAGGCAAAGGTGCAAAATTGGTTTGCTCATTTTCCTTGACTTGGTCTTGTTTACTTTCCTTAAGAGTACATTAGTTGCCCCCCTAGTTGACTTCAGGCTTGGTGCATAAGGCTCAAATATGAGAGGACCCCAGTCTTGCTCCCCTTTCCTGCCATGGCCATATCCTTTGTTTGGTTCTACATGCTCTTCTCACTGGCAAAATGCAAAGATGCTCTAGTTCATTTCATGGTACCATGTTTTAGTACTAACTTGCCTCTTTTGTGTGTCACAACTTGTGTGCCTTTTCATGATTATGTGTCTTTGATTTATCATCCCAGTTCACTCCAAATCTGATACTGCAGCTATGTTATTTTTCTCTCTATGACTACGTTGTTTTGTCCTTGTCCCATTTATAATTAATATGTTGCAATTGTGTCACCCCATGACTGTGGGCTTGATTTTTATTTATTTGATTCATTCAGTCTGTTTTGGGCCTCTTTCATAAGTGTGTGTATGGTCATATTTTGCTACAACAAGTCTATGAATTTATTTGCTTTGTTTTCTTGAATTGCATTGTGTGGTGAATTTGGGCAGTTATGTAGTATCTTATCCTGGGATCTGCTTATATTTTTGTGGCTAAATTGGTGTGGGACAAGGTAATTTGGAGTGGGGTCTAGTCTTAGCATTCCCCGGTGACTAGCCATGCCTAAGGTTCGTGAAACCCCTTGGAACTTGTGCGGCATCGAGAATACGGGGGTAACGACTTACCCTTCCTCCTCATTGCCAAGGACCAGCCAATAGGCCTTGTGGCATTCACACACAAACCTTGTCACAACTGCCTTACTTCCTTGACCTACAGAATCTGTGTTGATATACATGTATATGTTTGATGTATATGGCCTTTTTCTTAGTATAATCGTGATAGTTGAGTCTGTTTTGATATACATGTATACGTTTGATGTATATGGCCTTTTACTTAGTATAATCGTGATAAGTTCAAAAATATCAACTAACCGGTTTCCCCTTCTTCTTTTCTCCCTTACCACATGACCACTCGAGTCGGGTCAGCCTGCCTATTGGGTCTCAGGCCCAATAAGGAAAATTATTTCCTGGAAGATATTGAATTTGCAAAGACAAAGTAAATAGCTTGGCACGCAGAAGGCCCAGCCATGGGTGAAAATGGCTGGCCAGGGGCTTGGTACGCCCTAATCTTTACACTATTTGCTTATTGCCTTTCCTCCATTTTTGAGTTTTCATGTATTTGTAAACTTGTAAAAACTCATGTCATAGTGGAATCCTTATTATGTGAACTAGTAGTCTTAGGACAACGGTACTTATGCCGTTTAGATTGACTCTAAGTCCCCAAAATCATTTCTTTCAAAAAACTCGGATTTAGCGTAACGATTTTGATAACTTAAAGAGAGGATTAATTAAAAATTTGAAGCGGTTTTAAATTTTTAAACCAGAAATGAAACGAGTATTTCAAAAGCCATGAGCATTGCAATGTGTTAATAAAAAACAGATTGATTTTCGAAAGACAAAACCAAGTTTTGTTTTCTAAAACTAAAGGTTAAAATAGATAAGTGTTTTCATGACCAATTTGGTATAAATTGGGGCCAAACCCCACTGATTTTAGCAAAAATAAACAAGGCTAGGGATGGCCAAAACAAAAAGAACTTTTTAGGCCAAAGGCCCATTTGCAAAATAAGGGAGATGGCATAAACATCCCAAATCCTTTAAACACAAACTCATTTGGGCCCCAAAAATAGGTAGATCTCTTTCAAAAATCACAATGTTAGCTACAAATCCCAAACACGAGATCAATTTTGTAATTAGCCTCAAGCAATGCATTTCCTAAAATAAATACATTCGTATATATGAGGTCCCGGATAAAGTCTTCCAAACGTGTTAAACGGATAGAACCGAATAAAGTATGAGTTAAGGATGGACAAAATTGGACATTTCAAAACATGATAAGTTTATATTTTTAAATAACATGCATAAAGATGACGAATTTATACTTATTTTTTAAACAAAATACATCACCCCTACATATAAAAGGGGAAATTAGTTTACCTGGACATCATAAATCTGAACCTACGTACCTTATATATTCAAATTCTTTCCAAAATGATATGCAAAATGAGAAGATTTTCGCGAGAATAAACACTAAATAGATTGTTCATGCAAATACTCATACACTGAAATTCGAAGATCAACTGTATAGTATGGATCCTTAATACTGGGGTGCCTAACACCTTCCCCAGGGGATCATCAGAACCCTTACCTAGAACTCTGGATTACGAAGTATTTTCACTATGCTTGAATAAACCCTTCACCTCCGATTTTCCTAATTTCCTAAAAATTAGGTGGCGATTCTTTTCAAAATAAGTCTGAAAAATCAGCAACGACTTCGTAGTAGCTTTTACGCCTTAACCCACGTAAAAAGCGAACCGTTACAGATGGCGACTCTGTTGGGAACTTAAAGGTTCTAACCATAAGGAGTCCAAAATAATATGAGTATATTTTCCTTAACTGTCTATGTGTTTACTTTCTCGCAATTATTAACTGTCATTGCATGCATATCATAACTCTGCCACTTTTGGCATTTAATTTACACTTTGTTCCAAAGGCGACTTCGCGGAGCACGTGGTCGTTCCTTCACTATAAAACCAAAAATTTCTTTTGGAACCATTATAAGGCGAGGTTAGTACGCACTCGTCTAACAACCCTAACAGTTCAACCCCAGTCGTCCGCTCGGGTTCCCAGTCTTTTGTGAAAAACCACTGTAGTGAAAACTAGGATAGAGCTAAGCCAAATTCCTACTAAAATAGAGCTTTTATACTTAGACGGGCCTTGGGTATCTCAGACCTACCTAAGGCCCATTAAGAGCGACTCCTCTGTGTTCGGACGGTCTATGATCCGAAGAACACCGCATCACATTTGTATGCTATATGGAAACATGTTCTTGCCTATGTGATGAACCGTTGATCCTATGAGGACGGGGGAATCTTAACTGTGTTCCGTTTTGTAGATGGAATGAAAAATCCATTTTGACATTGTCACTAAGGCTCCTGAGTCGCTAAAGGCTTGGTATGAATGGTTGGGTGAGACTCACCAAAGAAAGATCAATTCCATTTTAGGACACTTGCCTTTTATTATGACAATGAAAGGTCGCCCGGAACTGATAGAGATGTTGGCGGGGTATTGGGATGACAAAGAAATGTTGTTCCGTTTCGGTGATATCGAGATGACCCCTACGCTAGAAGAAATTAGGGATGCCATAGGCAACAATGGAACCTGTCTAAGTAGGCGACACAAGTCGGATCACAATCTGTTATTTCCACATAAGCCCAGCATCGGCCAAATCATGAGGTTTCTTGCTTTGACTAAGGCGCCCTGGGCGCAAGGGCCCACTGTAGCCTTCAGAGATCTATACCGAAGATTCAGGGATGTCACCAGATACACTCTATATCAAAGAGAATTCAAGAGCCGAGAAGAATGGGAGACCACTAGGCCTTTAGCCTTCGTCATAGCCTTGTCAGGCAGTATAGTGTTTCCACATGACGGGTCATTGGCCATAGATACCCGGGTGATCGATTCGGGGTTTTGAGACAGTTCGGTAGGAGGCAAGTGATACCTCAGGTAGGAAAATCTGAGCAGTTTATCATTGATCACACTGAACATAAAATCAAGCATGCTGGGGCAATCCTTAGGGAATGGAATGGCCATGTAAGCTAGGGTCTAGATAATCTAGCTCCAAACAGGCTCGAAGAAGGGTATGACCCGAGGTATCATGCATGGCTACAGGGACACTTAGCTCTCACACCTATACCAGGGCCCGCACCTCCCCAGGAGGCCTAAGAAGAGAAAAGTATGAAAGAATGCCTGGAAGGTACAGACGAGCATTTGGTCAGGATATTAGAAGAAACAGACCCAGTGATTGTCAGAATAGAGATGTATCAGGCAGGCTATCGTATCCAGACTATATTTCGAAGGGTCAAGAAGGCCAGGACAAGCCAAGCCTTGACATCATCACTTTTGTAATCCCTTCGCGGAGGATAATTACCATTATTTATTAATCATGATGACTTTTTCGGGGCAACAGTTCACCTTCAATAATGGCACTTACATGTTTCAAAAGATAAAGAGAGCCTTGACTCTAAAGGCCTTAGGGACGCGAATAGTATAAATACCTGTAAATTACGTGCTTCGCATGCTTACCTACTATGTGTATGATCATCTATCAAATCTTGAGTACGATTGGTCTGATAATCTAAACTATGTACCCAAAAGAAAAACCATGAGGCTTAAAACTTACCTAAATTTATCTCCACTAAAGGTTTACTTACGATGGCGAATCAAGGATGGCAGGAAGCGCGAACTTCGAGGGAGACAGCTGAGATACTGCGAGACAAGGTGCTGCAGATAGAAAAACACCTCCGGGAGATAGGAAAAAAGATTGAGCAGGTAGACGGATTACTAGGCATGGTTGGAAACCCGCCAGAAGGCGTGCCCCAAGAACAGTATTATGGAGGTCCCTGAAGCGGTGAGGGAATTGGTGCTAGACTACATACCACTGGAGAGAAGGCCTGTGACACCTAGAGAAGGAACCCAGAGGGAACTAACGAGTAACAAGTGGCCGGTTCGGATCCATGGGTGTTTACATCAGACCCAAAAGAAGGACCAAAGCCTCAAGAAAAAAATCCCGAGCTCATTGAGAAAGAAGAGTCTGAAGAAGAAGAAGAAGAAGAGCCGAAAGAGGAAGAAGAAGAGCAAGAGAAAGAGGAGGAAGAGCCTCGAGACATGGAGGAAACAGAGCCTGTTGACATAGGGGGCGAAGGAGGGGAGAACCCATTCGAGATATTCCCCGAATTTCAGGGGAATAACGCAGATGATGAATCTGGTTATTATTCCCCCACTGAGGAGGGAACAAATTTCTCTGTATCTTCGCCCATACTGATGCCTGTTTTCTTTACTATGGCTTCGGAGAACTTTGGAAGGGCGAATCTTCCTATGCCAGCTCCGTGGAGCATAGCTTTCAGCGCTCGATCTTCCCCATTCAGAGTAGCTCTGTTGCCCGTCACTTGTAAAGAAGTATTCAGGAAGATGATGGCCACTGGGATGCATTGCACCACTAGGGCTAGATTACCGGTCCCTGACTTGGTATACGCTTACAAAAGATGCCCGTTTCAGCTCAATCAGGCGGGTCACACCTTGAATGAATATTTGGCATTAAGAAAGAGGATTGTTAGTTTAATTGACGACAAGATCATCGGGACTTTATGGGGGCCACATACCTTGCTGGTCCATGACTCCATCACCCCAGGAGACGGAGTTACAACCAAGACACAAGTTTTGCGGTACAATTTCACAGGTTTTGAGGAGTTGTATGCTCGCCTTTTCTCGACTTTGGCTTCGCTGAACAAAATTAAACCCGTGGAACCTATTTATGAGCCCTCACTATTATGGCCCAATAGAAACAAGTTCTGCCCATACCATACTGGAGCCAGGGGGCATGATACTGAAGGATGCCATGCCTTCAAACTTGAGCTCAAAAATATGATCAGCACCGGATAGATCTTGGTCCTACTCCCACCGTGGTTATAAGGGAAAGAAAGATTCGACATGAGAAAGAAAGCTCGTAAGGATAACAACTTGCAGAAGCTATACTTTTGGGTAGATATTAGGTGTCCTCTCTTTTGCACAAATGTTAACCCCACCCTCATAAATTTGTAAAGGAACCGTGCTGACCTGATGTCCCAATAGAGGGATACGTGGGAAGCCATAGTCAGGCCTAGTCTGGGGATGTCTGTAGCTAGGATTAGCGAAAGGATATTTAGGAAGAAATGTATATCCTTCTTTTGTAATCAATCTACACAGGCCTGATTTCCCCCAGCGGCAAACGTAGGCCGTCTACGTAGGACTCGGTCCCTTCTTGGTTAGAATTATAATACCCCCGTTTGCTTAAATATTTATGATAGGTCAGAAAGGTTCATCGTGGAACGTTAATCACGAGACCACAAAACCAAGAACCACCCGAACATAAAAGCCCGTAATATCCAAGACTTTAGAACATCGGATCAAGAGTACTCAAGCTTCAATATACGACTTTGTATGCTAATTGCGCTTTAAATACCCATATGTGATATTCTGCCTTTATATTTGGTGCCCAATAAACTAACTTTCTTTACCGTTGAGTTATTCTTATCTTAAAGAAAGGGGCCAATTAGTGTGACATCGAAAGCTGGCATAGTTCACGATATCCAAGGCCACGTTAGCATCCTTCCCCAATAAAGGAAAAAACAAAATGACTGGTAACCCAGAAGAGGCAAGAAATGAGCTCGTTCTCCTCAACAGAGACACCCAGGACTCGCAAGAGGCAGCATGCCAGGAGGATGTGATTGCAACGTTGTTAACTACCGTCGCTACTCACCAGGAAAAGGCAGCCAGAAGGGAGGCAGTCGATGCGGAAAAGAATGCCTCTATTGAAGGAAGGAGGCCCCCTCCTCCCTTTCTGTCGTTGAGCTCTCTAGTGCCCGATCATTTTCTCGTCTACCCGCCAGGAACCATACCCCCTCCACGGAACACCACCAATCCAAACCATGTTGGCCCCTCTTACTATACCCCACCACCAGTTAAGAAAGCCCAGGTTCCAGGAACCATCCACTCAGTCCCCTTGTACCATGTCCCTCAACCGGTATTCTTCAATCCGACAAGCCAAGCCCACGCACCGGCCCCACCAGCTGGGCAAGCCACCACTATTCCATTTAACCATCCCACCTACTAAGAGTCCTTCTCCACTCACAACATTTCAAATTAATCCTCCCCAGGGCACAAGGAGTTGGATCATTACGAGGAAATGGAAAGGGCTTGGAAAGCTGAACAAGACAGACGTGAGAGAGACATAGAGAGAAAGATGGAGGAGCTATTGGAAAAATTCAACCGATCCGCAAGAAAGGCCACAGGCCTGAGGTATGACGACTTCTGCATGCACCCAGATTTAGACCTACCAGAAGGGTTCAAAATCCAAATATCTGAAATGTTTAGCGGGACAGGGAATCCCAAAACACACCGGTCATACTGTGACCAATTGGTCAGAGTAAAGAAGAATGAACCATTAATCATACGACTATTCAGTCATAGCCTGACCAGCGAGGCAGCCGGATGGTTCGCCACACAAGACATGCACCAATGGCTCCTCTGGGAAGACCTGGCGAAATCCTTCATGGAAAGATTTCGTTTCAATATCGAGACTATGCCAGATCGCTACTACCTCGACAAGATTAAGAAAAAGTCAACAGAGAACTATAGAGAATTCGCCAGCAGAAAGAGGGTCGAAGCGAATCGTGTGCAGTCGTCAATGTGTGAGGAGAACTCGTTTTCGTATTTATCAGGTCACAGGAGCCGAAGTTCTATGATAGAATGTTGTCCACGGCCGAGAGGCCATTCTTCGAGTTGGTAAAAATGGGAGAGGCCACACAAAATGGTCTCAAATCTGGAAAGATCGTCAGTATCTTCAACAAAGCATCTGGGCAGGCCGTTACGGGAGTCTTCCGCAAAAAGAAAGAGGACGTGGCAAGCATATCCCATATTTCAAACCAAAATCCAAAAGGACAACCATCTTCTCACCAAACTTCATGTCATGCCCCGAACTTGGGTCTGGACGTAACACGGCACCCGGTGTCTGACTGCATATGACCGAGCGAACCAACTGGCTGGCTGAATCAACATGTGATACCAAAACATAACTGATTTATAAAATAAAACTAACACATGCTGATTAACAGAAAGTCTGACTGAAATATAATATTCAGAAATACTTACATAATCTAACAATATTTGAAAGTAGCCAGCGTGGCTAAACCAAAATAGCTGAACAACTGAGTATAACTGCTAACAAGGCTAACATAACAAATATCTGACTGTCTGGACTGTGTCTATGAAGCCTCTAATAATACTGAATAATATAACTATCTAAAAACTGAAATAATTGGATAGATAACAACGCCCCGAAGCAATCTGGGGCTTACCAAGAGCTGATACATGCCCTCCTAAATAGCTGAGTCGTCAACCCATATACCGTTGCCTGTATCGTAAGATGCAGGCCCCCAAGCAATAAAAAGGGACATCAGCACATTTGAATTGTACTGGTATGTAAAGCAACTGAAGCAATAAAGTACTAGAACTGAAACTAAAACTGATAACTGTAAACTGTGACAGCAAAAGAAGTAGAGATATGAATACTCCCTAATTTGTATCTAAATCATCTATTTTATTTGTGTCTGTATATGTGGGGCCTCGGCCCAATAATAAATACACATTATGGCCTCCGCCTAGTAGTGCGTCAGTCAATGGCCTCAACCAAGTATACGTATACGTAAAACTGTTTCCTTGGGCCAAATCACATATGTTCAATTATGGTTAATTAATAAATACTAAGCCCATAACAAGAAGTAACAATACTGAACTGAAATAGACATGTTAGACTGCACTGAAAACATTGACTGTTTCTGAGCATACTGAATTTTTAGATTGAGACTCATGCGGTAACAATACATAAGTCTCTAAATATTACGCGCTGAGTGATATTCAAATTGACAACCATGAATGAATTCTGTAACTGCAAACCTAGAAGATAACAGTTCTACAGCATATCATAAAACTAGGGCTAAACTGTATATTGTCTCAAATTACTCACAAGTATGAAGAATGAGGCATAGGGAGAATCATGAACATTCCAAAACGTAGATAGTTAGCCTCATATAACTACTGGTCTGAAATTGAGAAGAACCCCAAAAGCCTAAGTGTCAAACCATTTCCATTTCTCGAGCTTTCAACAAACGGGTCAGAGCCCAACATTTCCAAATTGGACATATCGTGCTCAAGCGAGTCTTTCCTCACCAAGAAGAATACAAAAAAAAATCGCGCCAACTGGCAAGGGCCGTACGTAGTCAGGAAAGTACTCTTAGGAGAAGTCGTAGTCCTAGCCGAGATGGACGGACAAGAGTGGCCTAAAGCCATCAATGCAGACACGCTCAAGAGATACTACATTTAGGATTCCATTTAATTGTAATTCCATTATCATTTCCTTGTAATTGTACTTTTGTAATAGAATAAGGAAAACAAATCATCTATGTAATGAACTACACAATGACCTGACTTCCCCACAGTGGGATACGTAGACAGTCCATATCGGACCAGGCACATTATTAGTAAAACCAAAAACTCAGTTACTTTGTCCCGAACTACGTTCGACCTGAATTTCTGCTGTGACAGGATACGTAGGCGCTTTCGAGCTCGGTTGTCATAAAAAAAACCTCGAAGCCACTAGAAAAACCTCATAGACAATAAAGCAGGAGGAATTGATGAGATCAATCCACGAGGACAGATACAAGAATTGTCCAGCGTCGACCCTACACTGGGGCAGAATTTTTGAAAGGGTCTCAAAAATTCCTACCGGAAATAATCAACAAAGAAATAGCAAAACAAAGCCCTACACTGGGGCAGAACCGCATAATGAGAAAGGGAAAGGGCCGCTCAAGGCAAATCCAAAATCAGGATAGAATTTTTTAGAAAGATCTCAAAAATTCTATCAGTTCGGAAATCAGCAATCATACCTCCTAGGAGATCCGGAAGACCTCGTTCAAAGACACATGTCATGACAAAAGATTTTTCAAAAAAAAAAAAAAATATATATATATATATATATAGAACGATGCGCTTTACGAATTTTTACTTTAGATTTTCAAAATGCACCCATTAGTATATGTACGCTCTAAACCATCTCTCGAAATACCGAGCCCAAGAGGATTAGGAAGTGCGTCAAGAGGAGCCACCAGACGGGAAGACAATGACACTAATTGGTCATCTAGGAAACTCATAATTTTTTTGTGGATGCAGGTTTGTAACAGGACAGCAGGCGCACCACTATTCAGTCTGCTCAGAGCTCGGCCCAGCAAAGAAAGACCAAAAGGATCACAGCAAAAATGGACAGTAAAGACTCATCCGACCAAAAGGGTTAGGACAATGAGCGTAAAAAAAATATACAACTGACCAAAAGGGTCAACAAAGCAAATGAATGGCCAAGAAGTATTCGACCAAAAGGGTCATACAAAGAATGAACTACAAAGACCTACCTAACCGCAAGGGCCACACAAAGAATGAATGAGCATGAAGACATATTCGGCTAAAAGGGTCATGACACACAAAGAATGAATGAGCATGAAGACATATTTAGCTAAAAGGTTCATGATAAAAAATAAGGGGTATATCCGACCACAAGGGTCACAGCCTACACTACGAATGAAAAAATATTATCCAGCCAAAAGGGCCATATCTGTCACTCCATCACATTTTTTACTTTCCTGGTGCCAAGAGGGCCGTTGCACGCTTACTTTCCTGCTACCGAGAGGGCCATTCATACATACTGTCAAGAGGGCCATTCACACAAACTGCTAAGAGGGACATTACACGTTGACTTTCCTGCTGCCGAGAGGGCCATTCATACAAACTGCCAAGAGGGGCATTGCATGTTTACTTTCCTGCTGCCGAGAGGGCCATTCATACAAACTGCCAAGAGGGCCATTGCACATTTACTTTCCTGCTACCGAGAGGGCCATTCATACAAACTGCCAAGAGGGCCATTGCACGTTTACTTTCCTGCTGCCGAGAGGTCCATTCATGCATACTGCCGAGAGGGCCATTCATTCATACAAACTGTCGAGAGGGCCATTCATTCATGTAAACTACCGAGAGGGCCATTCATACAAATATCATGAAGAAATCTGCAATATTGTCGAATTTCGAAAGCAGGTGCACAGCCTCTAAAAAGGAGCCAGCATGCTGAACCAGATACAGATGAATTGCGGAGCAAACGTGGAATTTTTCTTATGCAACCGGTCAAGATAGGGTGCCCATGAGAGTCAAGCTCTCCGGCCAGGACTTGGAAGCCATCTGATCTCAGACTCAGCCACAAACTGTCTATTTTACAAAAAAAAAAAATCGCAATCGGTCAGATACACACTGGTAAAATCCGAAGGTATTCCCATAAAAAGGGGGATACTCTTCTCTAGCAAGTCGAACTGCATGTGGCCTGATTCCTAGAGGCCAGGGATATGTAGGTGGACTCAAAACCCGAGAGTTGGCTGTCCTTCAACCTCCATCCAAGGAAACCCCGGTCACAACATCAGGAGTCTCACGACTTTCCTGCTAAATCACTTAAAGTTTCTAATCGAGTCGAACTACAGGTGGCCTCAATTCTCGTACATCCCGAGATATATAGGAAACCCAGAACACAGGGCCCGGACACATATGTGAATTGCTTGAAATTGAAGGGAAAGATGAGTAGGGTCCGTCAAAAAGTAGGGTTTGTCAAAATTCGTTGCTCAGGGATGGTCCTGCCATCCCAGAACACCGAAAGGGAAGTTGTTGACACCTAATTCTTGACCTCCTATAATTTATTTTAAGTACTCGGGGTCCTTGGACAATAAGTAAAATCAGTTGCGCACCCTAAAAGGTCTGAATAATTTTTATGAAAATTATTTGGGATAATTTTTCACCCTTTAAATTGATAACGAGATTTTTCAGGATATTTTGAATTATGTGGAAATTAATTGGGGTTTAATGACAATTAGGGAATATCTTATTGAAATTAATCAAAGGCAAAACAATTTTGAATAATTATTTACTTAATTGATTAAATCAAGGAAAATCATATTAATGGGTGATTTATTCTATTTATTGTCCAAGGTAATTTAATTGACCATTTTTCCCTTCAAACTTTAAATCCAGTGTGTTTGCATAGTTGTTTAATTAATAAATTATCTTGATAATTAATTTGGTAAATTATTGGGACCATTGTCTGCAAAACGATTTTTAACAAGTCATGTTTTAAAATTAATTAAGTCCTAATAGGCTAATAATTGGTTTTTTATTTTTTGAATATTTATCCTCGACCCTCCATACATATATATATATATATATATATATGCCCATCATTTTTTTAAAGAAAAGGGACCAGGCCTAATCCATAATGGACGAGACCCGGTATACTAACAATTAAAGAGGGGGAATAATATACTCCTCCCCCCCCCCCCCCCCCACAATTTTATTTCAGACCCTAGGGGTCTCTTATGCAAAGAGGAAAAAGGGAGGCGGCTAGGGATAAAACCCTAGCACCGCCCCACTGCCAGGTTCCCATCCATCCCCCCCCCCCCCCCTCGCCCGGCCTATTTTTGGTCATGTCCCATCGCATATTTGAATGTATAATGTGGGAGAGGACGACATATTAATGGCTTCGTCCTTCTCTCTACGAAATCTTGCCAAACAGCCCCTAAAGGTACAATTCCCTTTTCTTTACAATTTCCACATATTGCAATAGAGTTGTAGTGATTTGAGTCATTGATTTCGTTTTTACTTTAAATCTGGGCTGTGTATTGATGTTTTCAAGTGAAGACTTGTGTAAATCGACAAGTCCCACATTGGGGGGTTTGAGTCCTAAGATGAGTTCTGGGGTTCTATAAATAGAACTCCAATTTTCACAACAAAAAAAAAGAAGGAGGTTGGAACTAAAAAGGCTTGAAACTGTGATTTTTCAAAGTTTAAAGTTCCATCAGTCATTTTTAAGCTTTAGCCGAAAGGTTTAAGTTTTCTTTAGTTCTTAAAAAAAATTATATTTTTATTTGATTGTGGTTTTGGTGGCTGAGTCAACCATTGGAAGCATAGAAAGCATCCAAGTCTACTGTTTTCCCCGGTTGCACTCAGAAAAGGTAAATACTTATTAGTTTATTGCTTTCCATTTAAATTTTTGTCTATATTAGAGTAGTTTAATGTGATTAAGTGTCTTATGTGTGGTTTAGAATGTAGTTCAAACTAATATGCTTGTTTGATGTGTGGATAATGAGTCTTGTGTTTTGAATTATGATTAAGGGGGTCTATTATGTATCATGCTTGGCTTAATCCTATGTGTTCCATGTAACAGTTCTTGGTTTAGAGGTTGGCTTAAGGTTATAGGGTCATTAATTGATGTATTTGGATTAAATTCTAGTCTATTCTATTTAGAAATGTGTTTGGCTCAAAGGCTAATTCAAGGTTTAAATGTCCGATAAGTGAGGTGTCTAGTTGGAGTTCTGAGTGTTATATTTGGTAATGCGCTTGGCTTAGAGATTTTTTAAAAAATTGAAGGCTTGTTAGATGTAGTGCTTGACCTGACTCTACTTGTTTCACTTAGGTAATAGGTTTGGTACAGTTCTTGGTTGTTCTATTTAGTAGTATGCTTTGTTTCAAAGATTGGTCCAAAGGCTGAAGATTTGTTAGGTGTATGGACTCAGTTTGATCTTGCTTGTCCTACTCAATAATATGTTTAGTTAGAAGGTTGAAGGTTTGTTATGTATTGCACTTTGTATGATTCTACTTGTCCTACTTAACAGTAAGTTTGCGTTTGAAGGTCGAGGATTTGTTGTATGCTATGTCTGATTATGCTTGTCCTACTTGATAATGTGTTTGGCTATAAGGATGTTTAGTGGCTATAAGTGGGTTAAGTAAGATGTTGGCCTAATTCTTATTTGTTCCATTTAATAATATATTTGGTTGAAAGGGTGTTCTGAAGGTTTAAAACTTGGTATTTTATTCCACATTAGTAATATGTTAAGATAGAGGCTTTAGATAATGGTTTTGGAGAAAGGGGTTTGTACTTGATCAAAAAAGTGTTCACTTAGCTTGCATTTATCTGATTGTTGTGCTTGTAGCAAGCATTGGAACTTGTTGAATCAACCTCTCAGTAGAATCTGTAGAATATGTATGTGTTTTTGATGATTTAAAAGGTCTTTGACACTGCTATAATAAACTGAATTCAGGGCAGCCTTGAGATGGTCTTTGTTTGGTCCAAAATGGTCAATCAATTAGTTAAATAGGCTTGTTAAAGGGATAATTGTCATGCTTTCTTTAACCTAGTAATGAGATGTATTTATTCTGAAAATGGCATTAAAAAGAAAAGAGCTTTAAGGGTTGGTAGCTTGATAGGAAATATGTGTGTATGTGTAAGTCTGTTTTGTTCCGCCATATATAGAAATGTCTATGAATGTGTTGTGTGTAGAAAATTTTTGTCTTTTGGGACTGATCACCTAATTTACGATAACTATAAAGATAAGAGACAAAAGGGGGGAGGGGCAATGGGAAACCATGCTACAAGTCTGCCCATCTTGTCTTTGTGAAGCTGTCTTGGATGCTTTCTTTCCTATTTGTTTTTGTCTTGCTCCATTTCTTTCTATCTAAATGTTATGGATTGAGTTCTTTAAAGGAATAAGTAACTAAGGCTAAGAAAGGGTTAAGGATAACGTCTCAAAATTTGGCTAAGATTAGAGTAATTGTGATTTGAGTCTGTTTCTGCTTCTCTTTGTATTAATTGGTCCCAATAGAAGGAAAAGGTGTTTTTCTTTTGAGATGCAAATGTGGTATTAAGAGCAAAGGCCCTTCCATAATTATAACCATGGTTTGAAGTTGCTTATGAACATTAGCCTGTTATTATTGTTAAAATGTTTATGACGGGTCTGTTCCTAGTGCTCATGTTTGGAACTTGGTAACAAAAGTCTTTAAATGGTTGGACATAGTTTTATGAGTCAACTGTGGAAGTTGTGATAGAGTATGGTTGTTTTGTACCTGCCTATGGCCTTTAGTGTTGTCACTGGAAAATTAGGATGAGGCCATAGGATGGGGGAAGAGTCTTAAGGGAGGAAAAGGTGAGCCTGGGCATAAACTGGAGGTAGTGACCCCTACAACCCAGGATCCCTTGTTGAAAGGAGACTCAGGAAAAGGAGATGGGGAGGTGATGACCCCACCCTATCCTGTTTCCCTTTCAGGAGCCTGAGACTATTTTCTCATCCTTTTGACCTTCTCCTCATGATCCTGGGACATACAAGGGTCTTAGAGGAATCAGAAGAACTTAATTATATCTAAAGGGGGGGGGGGGGGGGGGGGGGGGGGAATACACCTAGAGCGAAATGAACTGCTGTCAACATTTGGAAAGTATAAATGTTGTATGATTTTCACCATGTCTCCAAAAAGCTTATTTTCCTTTTCATCTGGGGTTTGGCCAGTTTGAGTTCTTATTGTTTGAACTGGATTTGTGTAGGGAGGTGGGATTGATAAGTATATTGTATTGGTCTGAGTCCATATCATAAGAAACTAAGTGTCAACTTTGTTGCTAACCATTTTCTCCAGTTTGTAACCAAGTGTCAACTTTGTTGCTTACCAAAACCTGGACATGCCATAAGCCTATATCTTGTTTTTCCTTTCTTGTCCCTTGTGAAAAAACCTCTGATTGGACTAAGTATTTGAAAGGTCGGTACTAAGGGTAAAAATTGTTTTAAGGCTATTTTGACTAAGTGCCCACATAACTTGCCTATTGAAATCTCTTTTCTTTAATAAAGGTCTTCAGAGTTCATTCATTTGTTAACAGTAATCCTAATTAGTTAACATGTCTGTTATATGCTTAGGTGATAAAGAGAGGTAAGTATAAAAGCTGACAGTTTTAAATATGTGTTCTAAGTCATAAACTCTGCCAAGCTTCCCTGAATAAGTAATACTGTCTAGTCTTGATTGCTTATGGTGTCTTCCCTATGCCTTTTATGCACCTTTTGATATGGGGTCCTAGTGATTTGCCTATGTGGTTGATGTCATTCCTTGCTTATGATTTGCCTATGTGGTTGATGTCATTCCTTGCTTATCTTGGGCATCAGGCCCTTGTGAGAATGCTATGTCTGCTTTGTTACTAAATTGGTTGTGTGTGCCTGTGGGGTTTGATACGATCAAATTACACCTATAATGGTATAACGCGAACATTGTCAAATATAGTAACCCAATGAGGTTGGGGTCGAATCCCACAGAGAATATGGTGTGAAAAGTTTACTAAACAAGTATTATACTAATCTTGCGGTCCTGGTGTATTACAGAAAAGGGTTTTATAGTTGATTTGGTTTGTGGACTAATTTAAAGTGACTGGAAATTTAAAGTTGAAAATATATGGGTAAAAAGAACCAAGGTTGTGTCCCCGTCAGATAAAGTGTATGATTATGGGTATCGATCTTGGTATACTTCTAATGGACTGTTTCTATGGATGCACTTAACCTCTATGTGAATCTAAACTATTTTCCAATAAGAAAAGATTATCTCCTTCTATGTTTTTTCCAAAGATAAGAAAGTATGCATGAAGAACGGTTAATTATGCCAAGTAAATTCCTCTTATTCCTAAGTGTATTTATTAAACAAGGTTTAAAGTCCTGAGTTCTTGTTATTTGTTCTTACCTAACCCTAGCTATTTTCCCAAATAAACTAAAGTTTATGGCGTTAGCTAATGTTTGCAACCACTAACTATATGATGAAAACGAAGAACAAATAAACCCTAACAATCCATTATGCGTATATCTTTCACGATCCCCAATCACAACACACCCATCCTTGGGTTCACAACCTTAGTAAAGGTGTTTAGCTACTCATGGCAACAAGAAAACAATAAAAGAATGAAGATTGCATAATTGAATTATTGTATTGAACTTACTAATAAAACTTGAAAGTAATGAATGTAATTGTCTAGAAATCTTCAAAAGCAATAACAACTCAAAAGTAATTACTACGAGTCTAAAACTCCATATCTCTGAAAAATAAAACCTAAACAGGTATCTATACAAGTCAAACTCGAAATAATCAATCCCAGTCTTGTTCGAGCTCGTCTTGCACTTCGACGAGTCGTCTTTGCACTTCGACGGTCGTCGACATGCTCGATGACCATATTGACGATCTGAGTATGTCTTTTTCCTTCTGCAGTGCTTCGACGGACCGTCGATCATGTTGACGTTGCAAGTCGACGATCTGATGATGATCTGATGAATTGTCACTTCGCAGGAACTTATCGACGAGGCAACTCGACGGACTGTCGAGCATGTTGACGGTCCGTCCTTATGCTTATCAGACAGATTGCCTATTTTCCTCGTTTTTTCGCTTTCCGAGCATTCTAACTTCACAAATACCTGCACAACACACAAAACACATCAAACTAACACAAACTTGCTCGAAAACAAGTAAAACTTATAGTTAAAAAGCATTAGATGTGCCACAAACTACCGGCACATCAACACCCCCAACTTAAAGTCTTTGCTTGTCCTCAAGTAAGTCAACTAACAGACTCAATCTACAAATGTCTCGATATCATAAAGTCAAGCTATCTACAGTGGTTGTGGCAATTAACTTCAGGCATATCATGTGTATCACAATGACTCTCTCATTGCAGCTAACCATGAGGCTTCAATTTATGACATCTAATTATCACAGAAACCATAGCGCACAAGAATCAAGACTCACGGGAAACCAGTCACTTAACAAATTCTAATGCCCTCACAAAGACCAAAGAATGTCCCAACATATATGTACACACAGAATGGGACAGAAGTCAAAGGAGAAAAGAAACACTCACACTCACAAAGAAATTCTCTAGCTATACATGCAAATACCATAGGCTTGCTTTGGACAGTTCGGCTGTGATCACTCTAGGACTTTTTCAAGGTTTTAATGTAGGCTTGGGGATGGGTAGGATAGATATTTGGATAACAGTGACTCACCCTCCTGAAACACTACATCTTATTCTTCTTTTTTACCCTTTTCGCTTTTGTTTTCTGCCCTTCTTTCTTTTTGTTTCCTTGGTATGGTTTATTGTGATTCTACTTCTCTACACATTTTTTTCTTTGGTTGTTGTTTTTTTTTCTTTTCTCATTTTTTTTACTTACCACACCGCTGTCTTTTAACTAGGCACTTTACTTCTACCCCACTTTAGGCGTATGCCTCATATTCCCCTTAGTCCACCTATCACCCCCAACTTAGGCTTTTAGCCTCAATCTTATTATTTTAGTGCCAAGGAGGGACCAGGTGCAAAAAGGGATGGATATTAAGAATGGGTATCGGCTTGTTACGGCTAATCAAAGACAGGTTTTCAGGCTCAAAATGGCTAACAAGGGATATTAATCTATGGGAGGCTTATATTTAGGCTAAACAGGGGTTCCTAAAACAAACAAGGTCTAAGATCATTTCACAGCTTCACTTATCTTCAGAATGCAGGCACGACTAACCAGGCAAGTTCTGGATTACATACACAACTAGAGAATATATCTACAAAACCTCACAACATATGGCATCAGAATGGTCAACACACTAGTCTCCCCGCTATAATTTCGCACACAAGGTAACCCAATAATCTAAATGTCACACAAAGAAGCATGCATGTCAATTAAACAACCAAGTCCACTTTTTTTAAATTTTCGGAGGGGAGTACTTTGTTTCTCAAAATCAAAATAAGACAGCCCTAAGTTAATCAAACCACCACCACATAAGTCAACATTACTCTATTTTATCGAAACATGACCTAAACATTCTAGGTTCAATAAGAAATGCCCCTCAGGAAAAGAACCATGGCAAAGAAGAGTCGAGGGTGTCCTAAACACATATATAACAAATCAAATACTCCCACCCCCAACTGAAAAAGTCTGCAATGTTCCCAATGCAGTAAAAGTATAACTAGGGAATCGGAATAAATGTGGCGCACTAGGCGCGCTTCTCATCTCGCGACTCCTCGGTCTGCGAGGCATCCGGTGGTGCAGTCGCACCAACGGCGGTCTCTGTAGCAGCGTCAGCAACAACATCAATAGTGGTGCCCGTAGGCACTGGCACCGGAGTAGGAAGGGGTGGTGGCAATGTCTCACCACCGGGAGCACTGCTCGAGGTGGCTCCCCTAGTCCCAAACTGGACATTCTCCATAAGCGATCTCTGAATGGCCTCTGCTACTTACTGCTCCTCTATACTCGGGCCCCTCATGCGAGTGCTCTCTCGCACCTCCTCCTCATCACGGGCCACTCTCTTTCTCTTTCCCCGACCACCTGCTGCGGTAGGCGCAACTAACTGCACCACTGGAAGCTCCTCGTCAATCTCTTCCGCAATAGACGGTGGCGCTGCTACTAGGCTCGGATCACGAGCCTTCAACAATAACACATCAGCCTTAGCTGCTCCAACTCTACCCTCAAATAATCTGTAGAAGAGGTCGGGCGAGCCATCTCCAATACGGTCAATCACATCTCAAATCCATCCAGCCGAGCGGACAGTGTCGTCCTCACACGATCTAATGCCTCCTCCACTCTTATCCTCACATAATCATCCAGTTGGTTTACTATGATCTTTGACTGTTGGTCCGCTGTCGCCGCCTGTTTAGCAAATTTCCTAAAGTTGTCCATTGAGAAGGCATATGGATCAACTCTAGCAGTACCCTGGGGCGGTGCAGCTGGACCCGCTGGCTGTGGGACTGGACGCGGAGGCGGTGGAGCTAAAGTCTGTGGCTCAAGAATAGTAGTCTGAGTCTCAATGGAATCATCACCAACATCAGCAGCTGGAGTCTCAGAATCTGCAGCCTGGATAGACTCAATAATAGGGGCAGCAGTAGCGGGTAACTCCAGTGTAGAGTCACCCGCGGCCCCGGGATGAATAAGCTCCTGCTGTAGGGGTACCCTTCCAAGTGCCACTAGGAACCTATCTGTTTCCCCCTGTCTCTCATCAACGGCCTCATTCTTGCTCTTTTCTACCGAATAAACTGACGAAGCTGTAATCCGGTGGTCGATGTCATCTATAAACCGCACCTGTGACCTCCGAATAAGCTCTGTAATAAGGCATAGAAATATTAGGGAAGTGTTGGGCTGGAAAGCCCTCAACTGTATCTCCGTACTAGCCAACGCCCCGAAATCAATCAGGTATCTAGACATCAATGCGGCTACAACAACCTGCCTATCAACCGTAAGAGCATTATCAGCCCGAGTGGGGAGAAGCCGCAACTGCACCACGCTCCACCAAAACTTTTCCTCTAGAGTCAACCACTTCTTCTTTATCTGATTCTTCAAATTAGTACACTCGGCTCTCTTGGTCGGGTGACCCACCACTGTAGATACCCAGTTCCTGACGGATTGTTCCTTGCACCTCCGCAACTTGTCTTCAAGCTCAATTATCTGCCTCGAGGCGGTGTAGTTATTACCGAAATATACTCTGTTGATGGCCAGGGCAGATATATCAACACTCACCCCTCTGATCTCAACCTCGCTCCGTGGCGGTATCTCCTTCAACTTCTGGCGCCTCTTTCTGACTTTCGAGATCAATGCCCCATATGCGACATATATCTCACGAACCAAAACAGGGCAATAGTCCCCAAACGGCTCCTGTATGAACTCTAACTGATAGTGACGAATAAGCTCCCTGGCTCTAGGTAAGATCTCGAGCACCTCAAAATCGATCCGCCGCTCTTCATTTATGGTTTGTTTCTCATGTTGAGTGTCGTCTCCTTTCAATTCAATTCCATACTTATACAGCTGCCTAGCACTCTCAACAGTGAAACGATCTTTAAGCCTCTTGCTTCCTAGTTCCCAAGCCCTAGCCGCCTCAGCATCAATATCAGTATCAGCCTCATCATCACCAGGCTGTGAGCTTTGATGGGTCTGGGATCTAGAATGTGCCTGAGAGGACTGAGCTGCATCCTCAGTAGACTGTGCTTGGGCTGCAGGTGAGGCATCTCTAGATTTAGCCTCTGATACCTCCTCATCGGATCCATCACCGGACCTAGATGTAGATGATTCCTCCTCATCAGACTGGGAGGAACTGGGAGGTGTAGGAGCCGGTACTGTGACCTGCCTATTTCATGGGGAAGGAGCAGCCTTGTTCTTTTTCACGGGCATAACCTCGGGCTCGCATTCGACCTCTCGTCTCTAAGTGTGGGTTGGCTGTTTGCCTCGAGCCACTCCCTTGGGCGGTTGTCAACTTGGGTGGTGCCTACCTGTAATCATCAAAAACCACAATCTACTCAATCCGTACAAGTGAAGTCAAACACAGTCAGTTTCAAAAAAAAATGTTCAGCTTCTGTTCTCTTATGTGCTCTGTCTGCAGACCGTCAATGCACTTTGAAGGACCGTCGTACTTGTCGACGGACCGTCGATCAGCTCGATCGGACCATTTTTGTCAAAAGACGGTCCGTCGACCTGTCGACGGTGTCGTTGACATATTTACGGCCCTGCATCAGTAATCAACAGTTGACAGACATCAATAATTGTTTCGACTTTGCGTTTTCCATTTCAATCAATCAGAGAACCAATTTATAGTTATTTTACACATTTGGGGTTTTGGGGCTTCGGGTTACTCAAACCTCACCCTCATTTTCAAGCTTTTTGACATTAGGCAATTATCCTGGTTTCGTTTGGTGGGTATAACGATTTCAAACCGAGATTTTTAATCAAAAAACCCTCTAACCCATTGGAGTTACTCGGACTTCAATCCTCAAGAATCATGTCTCAACAGAATTCCTCCTTTTCGGACCATTGGCAAGCATAATGAACCAACAAGTTGATCAAAATGCCCGTCGACTCAATGGGGGCACGATATCTTGTCCCCACGAGTCCATCTAACAGCAATCACACCAAATTCCCTTCCCCCAACCATAATTTCACAATTTTTCCGATTCAAGTATAGATTTCATTCAACAAATACAAACCCTAAGTCATAGTCTCTACCCTTAGTACTCACATCACATATATCACCCATGTATCCTAGTTAAAAGCACACCCAACTTATTTCAATACCATCAAATATATATTAGGTCCCAAAATCCAATTCTTCAATTAATTTAGGAACCCTAGGCATCTCTTTTAGCAATTTTTGAACAAATACCAACATTAAAACCAAGCAAAGGCCGAAATTCATGCACATACCTGATATAGAAAGAGACTTTGAAGAAAACTTGACCAAAAATTTAAAAACAACTCAGAGAAAGACAAAGAAACTAGGGCAGTACTTCGAATTCAGTGGGTATTATGGTTTTAGGGTTGTTTAGTGTAATGGGTGCTGATTTTATGGAGGGATTTTAGGAATTTTAAGAGGGAGGAATAACTGCTCTGCCCGTTATAATTGCTTTGTTCCTTCTTTTAAAATGCGACTGTTGCCCATAATTTTTTTGCGAGGTTTTTGGATGACTCGTCGACATGTCAATGACTCGTCAAAGCGTATTTACGACAAAAAATTTAAAGACGAGAGCAGACCTGTTGACGAGCATTTCGACGGCGTCGTAGAACATGTCGACGGTCTGTCGATATGCTCGTCGATTTACTTACCTGTTGATGAGCAGTTGCTAATCCTCAGAAGCTCAGCTCTTCTTTGTGCTCTAGTGTAACTTTGCTGTTTTTTCGAGTTTCAGTTCCTGCACACTCGATACCTGTAAAAAAATAAAAAAAATAAAACCTACAAAAACAAAATTACAGAATTTTAAACTTGGGTTGCCTCCCAAGAAGCGCTTGATTTAACGTCGCAGCACGACGGTGTTATCAGTTTACTCTTGGTCGGGACTCGCCGCTTCAGCATTCGTGTTATATCCCGTATTTTGCGTATTCGGATAATTCAAGACAATTGCAAGAAGTTAAGGACAAGGCTATATTTTTTATCTTGTTTAGCACACAAGTTGTTTATGAAAGCTATTGATGTGGAAATATTAAGAAAGGCTAGGGGAATTCACAAGGTGGTCTATAGTAATATTGAGGAAGGCTAAGGGCGAATTTGGAAAATAATTTTTCATGAAACAAAAAAAAAATGGGCTTGAATAAGGGGCCATGTGGCCGTCCAAGATAGGATGGTCCTTGGCCCACATGGACAAATTGTGCATGTGTATAAAAGAGACTAAATGGTCATATTTATCATCTCCATCCATAGAAATTTCAAGAAACTTGGAGAGGGAAAAATGGAGAAGGCCATTCGGCCATAGAGCAAGAAAAAGGAACCCTTGAAAATCTTGATCAAAAATTATTTTCTCCTAGTATTTCTACTAATTTGAAGGTCCTCTTTAACGTGGGATAATTGTTGAAGCAAGTAGACCCCTCTTTATTGCAAGTTCATCACCCTAGCCAAGTGAGAAGTTAAGGGAAAAAGGTAAGAATTAATCTTCTTTTTATATGTTATGAATGGTTGTGTATGTTGTGGTATGTAGAAATGGATGAAATTCATGAAAATATGGATGTATGTTGTGGCCGTGTATATGTGGTGCTTGGCCGTGTGTGTTGTGTAGAAATAAGGGACCAATTTTGCGTAGTATTTTGGTTGTTGTTGTCATGAATTCTATGTTGATAATGAAAGTTTGATGATTCGAGTTGAAGTTGTAAGTGTTGGAGAGTTGTTTAGAAGCTAATGTGATGTTAAAACCATTTCTTGTATCTATGGAAAATAATGTTGTTAGTATGTGAATTGTTGGTGCAGTTGGACCATTTGAAATGTCGTGCGGATTGTTGAAGTGTTCCTGAATATTGTTTGAATGGTTTCGGATTAGTACTTGAATATGTAGGCAATTATGAATTGAGCATAAATGAAACGCCGTCGAAGTTTGTAGAAAGAAGTTGCTAACGTTGGAATGCGTTTTGAATTGATTGATGATATTGTTAGAATGACTGTTGGTATCGTTGTTGATAATTTGGCTGAGTTAAATTCTCGGATTTGTTGTTGATGATTTGGCCGAGTTGGATTCTCGGGGTTAGTTGTATTTACAGGGGAAATGCTGCCGAAATTTCTGTAAATAAAGTGTTGGTTGAAGATTAAGCTTCTAAGTATCTATAGCTAATGTTTGGTATACACTAATATTGTTGTAGATCTTGCGGGGCCAAAGACTTGAATTCGGATTAGTTAGGGAGCGGGCTAAGGTATGTAAAGCCTAACCTTTCTTTCTTTTGGCATGTCCTAGTTGCAAGTACGCTATGTTATGAGCCTCGGGGTAATTCCATTCATAAGATCCGAGCATGCCTACGATTTTATTCACTTCTTGATGTTAGTATTCCTAATGTAATCGAACTATGGTCCTTGTGTCTTTGGTATGATTGGATAATAGATAAGTGTTAAGAATGTTATTCCAAAAAGCTTTATGTTGAACGATAGCTATAACTTTCATAGACGAGCTCGGATCGCTCCGATATGTTCTTAGGGAGTCCTAAAGCGAATAAGGTCTGTAACTTTCGTAGGCGGTTTCCGATTGCTTGAATCTTGTGGTAAAACTTCAAACGCCCATAACTTTTTTATACTAAATCGAATTTACCCGAAACTTGTTTCTGAGCCTTCAGGCGTCGGTAAGTATATTTATACATCGAGTCTTAAAAGTTGATTTATGTGCATTTAGTCTCTCACTACTCTGCTCATGCATATGGTTGTTAACGTTTTTACGCTAACTCGGCTTACTTGAAATGTGTTTATGGTTTACTAATGATTTCGAGAAAACCAGTTTTGTACTAAAGGGAGCATAAAGTTGATTTTCAAAACCACTCCGAAGGGGGTGCGAGATTTTACTATTTCATTTCAGTTACGATTTATGTTTACGCTCCACACCATTATTATTATTAAGCCGGAAGCGGCATGCCCGAAGGGTCGTTATTATCGTTAAGCCGGAAACGGCTGGCCGAAGGGACCATTACTATCATTAAGCCGGAAGCGGCTGCCCGAAGGGGCCATTACTATCATTAAGCCGGAAGCAGCTACCCGAAGGGGCCATTAGTATCATTAAACCGGAAGCGGCTTTCCGAAGGGGCCCTCATTATTATTAAGCCGGAAGCGGCTGCCTGAAGGGGCCATCATCATCATTATGCCGGAAGCGGCCGTCCGAAGGGACTAGTGTGATACTAAATTTATAATGTGCATTCTAGAAATTGCGTATGCTGTACTTATATTGCGCATGCTAGAATTTGGGTAAGGGCCACAAGACTTGGTTCAGAATGCCGTTTCAGGTTACTTACAGTTTGACTTCTAAACTTGTTTACTGCTGCACTCTCCTTGTTTATGATTCAGTAATGCTTTACATATTCAGTACATATTCCGTGCTGACCCCCTTTCTTCGGGGGCTGCGTTTCATGCCACGCAGGTACACCCAGATGAGTAGAAGACTTTGCTAAAGGTGTTCCAGCGGGATTGGCGAGCTCCATCTCAGTTCGTAGTGTTGCCGGGTCAAAGTACTTATGTTATGGTATTCCGTATATGTTAGAGACTTTGCAGACAGTGTCCTGTGGATAGGGCGTCGCGAAGTGCGAATCATTTATAGATGTTAAAAGAGTATGTATTCTCAGATGATTTCAGTTGGTAAAAAGTACGTAATTGATTGAAAGTTTTCATAATCTATATAAAGACAATGATCTCTATTTGGAAAACTTCCATATTTTAAAAGTTTTTAAAATGACAGGTTTTGGTAAAGCAAACATTTAAGGGTTCGCTCGACTCTGATGAGAGTCGGGTGCCCATCATGCCCTATCAAGATGAGGGCGTGACAATTCGTCCCTAGGTGTTTCAACCGATATCGGTCCACAATTCTATCTCCCGCAATCATACCATGGTAGTGCTTCACCCTCTGCCCGTTCACCTTAAATGTCTGAGTTTCATCTTTGGACTTCAATTCAATAGCTCCATAGAGTGAGACACTTACCACTTCAAAGGGAACTGACCACCGTGATTTCAATTTGCCCGGAAGCAGCTTCAATCTAGAATTAAACAGCAAGATGGGGTCACCCTTGTAGAATTCCTGCTTCAGGATTTTCTTGTCATGATATTGCTTCATCCTCTCTTTGTATAAGGCTGCACTTTCATATGCCTGATAGCGGAACTCATCCATCTCATTGAGCTGAAACAACCTGAGTTTGGTCGTTTCTTCCCAATTCATGTTCAATTTCTTCAAGGCCCACATGGCCTTATGTTCAAGTTCAACTGGCAGGTGACATGCCTTCACGAAAACTAGCTTGAATGGTGAAGTCCCAATCGGAGTCTTGAAGGCAGTCCGGTAAGCCCATAGAGCATCATCGAGCTTGCGGGCCCAATCAGTTCTGTTTGCATTCACCGTCTTTGCTAAATACTCTTTATCTCCCGATTAGAGACTTCAACTTGCCCGCTTGTCTGAGGATGATACGGGGTTGCCACCTTATGCTTCACTCCATACTTCTCCATCAATCCCGCAAAGGCTTTATTGCAAAAGTGAGAACCACCATCACTGATTATCGCCCTTAGGGTACCAAAACGAATAAATATGTTCTTTTTCAAGAATCTCATGACACTCTTGGCTTCATTATTAGGTAAATCCACTGCTTCTACCCATTTGGAGACATAATCAACAACTACCAAGATGTATTTCATGCCACAAGAGCTTACAAAGGGACCCATAAAATCAATTCCCCAAACATCGAACACTTTAACTTCCATTACAAAGTTCACAGGCATCTCTTGCCTCCTACCAATATTCCCCTGCCTTTGGCACTGATCACAAGAACGCACCATCAGATTAGCATCATGAAAGAGAGTAGGCGAATAATAACCACATTCGAGAACTTTTGCAGCAGTCCTCGTAACACTATGATGTCCCCCAACTGAAGAGTCATAGCAAGCCTTAAGAATATCTAATATCTCACTCTCTGGGATACAACGGGGAATAATGTTATCAGTGCAAGTTCTGAATAAGTATGGTTCATCCCAATAGTACTGACGAACATCCCGCAAAAACTTCTTTTTCTGATACGATTTTATCTCGTCGAGAATGCTACCAGTTACCAAGTAGTTAGCAAAATCGGAAAACCAAGGTGCCACCTGCATAGACACCGCCAAAACTTGCTCATCTGGAAATGCATCTTCAATGTCAAGTTCTTCTGCTGGCACCCCAGTTTCTTCAAGCCTAGAGAGATGATCTGCAACCTGATTTTCGGATCCCTTTCAATCTTTCACTTCGAAATCAAACTCTTGTAAAAAAAGGACCCAACGGATCAATCGCGTCTTAGCTTTCTTCTTTGCCATCAAATACCTCGGTGCAGCATGGTCGGTGTACGCCACAACCTTGGACCCCAGCAAATAGGATCGAAACTTCTCAAAAGCATATACTATTGCAAGCAGTTCTTGCTCGGTCATCGAGTAGTTTATCTTCGCCACATTAAGTGCCCTACTAGCATAGTAGATCGGGTGCATAATTTTATTATGCTTCTGGCCAAGCACAGCACCTATCGTAAAACCACTAGCATCACACATCAGCTCAAAAGGTAAGGACCAATCCGGAGTAACAATAACAGGAGCAGTAGTGAGACGCTCCTTTAATTGATCAAACGCCTTTCGGCACTTGTCATCAAATACAAACTTAGCCTCTTTTTCAAGAATCTTGCACATCGGGTTAGCAATCTTGGAGAAATCCTTAATGAAGCGCCTGTAGAACCCAGCATGTCCTAAGAAACTTCGGACACCTTTGACTAAGATGGGAGGAGGAAGTTTTGCAATCACATCTATCTTCGCTTGATCGACCTCAATTCCCTTTTCAGATATTTTGTGACCGAGGACGATCCCTTCCTTCACCATAAAGTGGAAATTCTCCCAATTAAGCACTAGATTTATCTCCTCGCATCTTTTCAGCACTTAACCCAGATGGTCATGAAAATCATCAAACGAATCACCAATAACAGAGAAATCATCCATAAATACCTCCAAGGAGTCCTATACCATGTCAAAAAAGATCGACATCATGCACCTCTGAAAAGTGGTTGGTGCATTACACAACCCAAAGGGCATTCGGCTAAACGCAAACGTCCCATAAGGACAAGTAAAAGTCGTATTCTCTTGATCTTAAAAGGCAATGTTGATCTGATTATAGCCCGAGTATCCATCTAGGAAACAATAGTAAGACCTCCTAGCTAGCCTATCCAGCATCTGATCAATGAATGGCATGGGAAAATGGTCTTTACAAGTGGCAGTATTCATTTTCCTATAGTCCATGCAAACACGCCATCCAGTAACTGTACGAGTGGGAATCAGCTCATTATTTGTATTAGGCACCACAGTGATACCTCATTTCTTTGGTACACATTGAACAATACTTACCCATTTGTTGTCTGCAATTGGATACACTACCCCAACGTCTAACCACTTTATGATCTCCTTTTTCACGACCTCTTGCATGTTCTGGTTTAATCTCTGTTGATGCTCAACACTCGGCTTGCTGTCCTCTTGTTGTTGAATTTTATGCTCACAGATGCCAGAAGGAATACCCCGACTGTTTGCTATGGTCCAACCAATAGCACGTCTGTACTCGCGCAAAATCTCCACTACCCGGTCATTCTATTCCTCAGTCAATAATGCTGAAATGATCACTGGCAATGTCTTGTTCGGACCAAGGAACTCATACCTCAAGTGTACCGGGAGCTGCTTAAGCTCAAGCTTTGGAGGCTCAACAATAGAAGACTTAGCTGGTGGAGTAGTTCTATTTGCAAGATCAAGATCAAGCTTTTGTGGGTGGTAAGTGTAGGAACCTAGACCCTCAAGCACGTTTATAGTTTCCACTTAGCCCTTCATATCACAAGCATTAAAATTTGTCAGAACTGCAGCAAGAGCTTCTCCCAGAATTTCTTCTTCCATTTTATGTTCGACAGCGTCATCAACCCCATCAAACGAATCAATAACTAAGATACTCTCATAAGCGCTTGGCAACTTCATCCCCTTGCTTGCTTGGAAAGTTACTTCTTCATCATTCACACAGAACTTAATTTCATTCTTTTCGAAGTCTATAAGCGCTCTTCCCGTAGCAAAGAACGGTCTTCCCAAGATAATGGGAATGTCTTTATCCACCGCACAATCCAGAATTATAAAATCAGCAGGCAGCATGAACTTACCCACTTGCACCAACACGTCATCTATAACCCAAATTGGCTTCTGATAGATCTGTCTGCCATCTATAATCCCATAAAAGTCGGTCTAG
Organism: Lycium barbarum; assembly: GCF_019175385.1. Classification (NCBI taxonomy): domain Eukaryota; kingdom Viridiplantae; phylum Streptophyta; class Magnoliopsida; order Solanales; family Solanaceae; genus Lycium; species Lycium barbarum. Next base: position 84,139,048 of record NC_083342.1, on the reverse strand, counting down.
GAGTCCCCAATCCATATTGTTTGAAAATAGCAAGGGGTATCAAGTTAATATTTTCCCCATTATCACACAGCGCATGAGCGAATGCATGAAGCTCAATATTGCAAGGAATGGTAAAACGCCCATGGGTCTCCCTTCTTCTGAACTGTGGTAGAAGTAATAATTGAACTCACACGATGAGTTAAATTCACTGTCTCATGTTGAACAGACCTTTTCTTTGTAAGCAGGTCTTTCACAAACTTAGCAAATCCGGGCATCTCTTTGACAGCATCTAAGAATGGAAAATTTACTGTTAACTGCTTCAACTGATCATAGAACTTCAGACACTTAGTATCATCATTCTTCTTTGCCAACCTCCGAGGAAAGGGAGGCTTTGCTTTGTACATCTGATTTAAAGGCAAAGAGCCCCTTTTATCGTTTGTTTCCCTATATCAGTAGCAACTTCTGGAATATCAACAACTTTTCCTTTACCATGGACTTCCTCATCAATAATAGGCACATCAGAATGCACCTCTTCTTCCTCAATAATCGGATCTAGATCAACCACCTTCTTGTCAGCACCTTGAAGTATTTTACCACTCCTTGTGCCAATAGCAAAAGTGTGTTCCACTCCCCCATCATTCTTCCAGTTTGGAATAGTATCACTAGGAAGTCCTCCTTTTCTAGCAGGATGTTGTTCTCTAGAAAGATCACGCATCTGTTGTTCGAGATTCTGAATAGCTACTGAAGGAGAGACCACCGTCACTGATAGCCCAGATAATGCCTTTTTAGTGTTTGTCTGACTTGCCAACACTTTTTCAAGCATTAACTCCAACCTCGAACTACCTTGATCATTAGATTGCCCTTTTGGTGGAATATAAGGGTTGGAACTTCTGTTCCCAAAATTTTCGTTATTGTTGTTGTATCTCCCTTGGTTCGGTCCACCATAGTTGTTGTAGCTCCCTTGGTTATTGTTATAGTTCCCTTGATTGTATGACCCCTGCCCTTATTGGGGTTGCCAGTATCTCTGAATTGGCCCAGGAATATCCCCCTTCGCTATGTAATCTGCATATTGAACATTCTCAACTTGCAGAGGGGGGCCTTCTTGATACGGACCCTCCGGAACTTGGTACATTCCGGGCGTCATGCCTGAGATATCTTCACAAACGTTCACCTTCTTCGCTTCTCTCTCATCAAGCCTCTTTGTCAGTAAAGAGAGACTAGTGGTCAATTGTGCCAACGTCTGCTGCGTTTCCTGGCTATCTTTCATAATATTTTGAATCAACTGTGTTCCAAGTGATAGCCCATCAGAATTACTTGAATGCCATGCTTGGCTATGTGTAGTCAATCGATCAAGTATATCAATAATAGTAGCATAGGACTTATTCATGAAACAACCGCTGGCAGCATTATTAGCTATCGCTTGGGTCATAGGATCTAACCCTCTATAGAACTTCTCCTTCAAAATCTGATCTGGAAAGCCATGGTTTAGAATCCTATCCAAATATTCTTTGTACCTCTCCCAAGCTTCAAAAAGTTATTCCCCATTACGTTGTTTGAACTCGTAAATCTGATCACGAATTTCAGCTCTTTTACTCGGAGCATACCACTTCCTGAGAAACACTCTGACCATCTCTTCCCATGTAGCAATAGAGTTTCAGGGCAGCTTTGTAAACCATTTTCTTGATTCTCTGGCTAACGAATATTTGAAGAGTTTCAGCCGAACTGCTTCTTGAGTCATACCCCGTTGGATATGCTGAGAGCACACATCCAGAAAGTTGTTTATGTGTTGGTGAGGGTCATCATCGACTACATTTCGAAAGTATCCCTCTTGTTTGAGCATATGGTAGAGGGAATTATCAAACTTCATAGTAGTAGCAGTCAACCTCGGATGAATGATTGCAGATGCAAAGTCTTCATCTACTTCTGGTTCATTAGCAAAAACATTCTCGATCGGAAGTTTGTTGTTAGCCATGATCACCTGGTTTACAAGGTAGCAAATAAGGTGTGTTGGAATATGACAAAGACTTTAAGAAGAGTAAATATTATTTAGTAATTTCAAAATCATATTCCCCTGCAACGGCGCCAAAATTTGATACGCTCAAATTACACCTATAATGATATAACGCGGACGTTGTCAAATATAGTAACCCAATAAGTTGGGGTTGAATCCCACAGAGAATATGGTGTGAAAAGTTTACTAAACAAGTATTATACTAATCTTGTGGTCCTGGTGTATTCCAGAAAAGGGTTTTATAGTTGATTTGGTTTGTGGACTAATTTAAAGTGACTGGAAATTTAAAGTTGAAAATATATAGGTAAAAAGACCAAGGTTGTTTCCCCGTCAGATAAAGTGTATGATCATGGGTATCGATCTTGATATACTTCTAATAGACTGTTTGTATGGATGCACTTAACCTCTATGTGAATCTGAACTATTTCCCAATAAGAAAAGATTATCTCTTTCTATGCTTTTTTCAAAGATAAGAAAGTATGCATGAAGAACGGTTAATTATGCCAAGTAAATTCCTCTTATTCTAAATGAATTTATCAAACAAGGTTTAAAGCCCTGAGTTCTTGTTATTTGTTCTTACCTAACCCTAGCTATTTTCCCAAATTAACTAAAGTTTATGGCGTTAGCTAATGTTTGCGCAACCACTAACTATATGATGAAAACGAAGAACAAATAAACCCTAACAATCCATTATGCGTATATCTTTCACGATCCCCAATCACAACACACCCATCCTTGGGTTCACAACCTTAGTAAAGGTGTTTAGCTACTCATGGCAATAGGAAAATAATAAAAGATTGAAGATTGCATAATTGAATTATTGTATTGAACTTACGAATATAACTTCAAAGTAATGAATGTAATTGTATGGAAATCTTCAAAAGCAATAACAACTCAAAAGTAATTACTACAAGTCTAAAACTCCAGATCTCTGAAAAATAAAACCTAAAAAGGTATCTATACAATTCAAACTCGAAATAATCAATCCCAGTCCTGTTCCAGCTCGTCTTGCACTTCGACGGGTCGGCTTTGCACTTCGACGATCGTCGACATGCTCGATGACCATATCGACGATCGGAGTATGCCTTTTTCCTTCTGCAGGAACTCCACCATTGAAGTGCAAAGACAGACCGTCGATCATGTCGACAGTGCAAGTCGACAATCTGATGATGATCTAATGAATGGTCACTTCGCAGGAACTTATCGACGAGACAACTCGACGAACTGTCGAGCATGTTGACGGTCCGTCCTTATGCTTATCAGACAGATTTCCTATTTTCCTTATGTTTTTGCTTTCCGAGCATTCTAACTTCACAATGCCTGCTCATAGTTATCTTGTCCTAGTAAGATTAGTTTTAGCTTTGACCAAATGAAGAATAATTATGCACATAAGTTCAAGTTAGAAACAAAAATGGAAGGCCAGGCAGAAGTGCAAAACTGGTTTGCTCATTTTCATTGACCTGGCTTTGTTTACTTGTCCTTAAGAGTACATTAGTTTCCCCCCTAGTTGACTTCAGGCTTGGTGCATAAGGCTCAGACATGGAAGGACCCCAATCTTGCTTCCCTTTCCTGCCATGGCCACGTCCTTTGTTTGGTTCTGTATGCTCTTCTCACTGGCAAGATGCAAATATGCTCTAGTTCATTTCATGGTAGCATGTTTTAGTACTAACTTTCCTCTTTTGTGTGTCACAGCTTGTGTGCCTTTTCATAATTATGTGTCTTTGATTTATCATCCCAGGTCACTCCATATCTGATGCTGCAGCTATGTTATTTTTCTCTGTATGACTATGTTGTTTTGTCCTTGCCCCATTTATAATTAATATGCTACAGTTGTGTCACCCCATGATTGTGGGCTTGATTTTTATTTCTTTGATTCATTCAGTCTATTTTGGGCCTCTCATAAGTGTGTGTATGGTAATATTTTTCTACTGCAAGTCTATGAATTTATTTGCCTTGTTTTCTTGAATTGCATTGTGTGGTGAATCCGGGCAGCTATGTAGTATCTTATCATGGGATCTTCTTATGTTTTTGTGGCTAAATTGGTGTGGGACAAGGTAATTTGGGGTGGGGTCTAGTTTTAGCCTTCCCCGGTGACCAGCCATGCCTGGGGTTTGTGAAACCCCTTGGAACTTGTGCGGCATCGGGAATATAGGGGCAACGACTTACCCTTCCTCCTCATTGCCAAGGACCAGCCAACAGGCCTTGTGGCATTCACACATAAGCCTTGGCACAGCTGCCTTACTTCCTTGACCTGTAGAATCTGTGTTGATATACATGTATATGTTTGATGTATATGGCCTTTTTCTTAGTATAACCGTGATAGTTGAGTCTGTTTTGATATACATGTACACGTTTGATGTATATGGCCTTTTTCTTTGCATAATCGTGATAAGTTCAAAAATTATAAACTAACTGATTTTCCCTTCTTCTGTTCTCCCTCACCACATGACCACTCGGGTCAGGTCAGCCAGGTTATTGGGCCACAAGCCCAATAAGGAAAATTCTTTCCTCGAAGATATTGAGTTCTCAAAGACGAAGTAAATAGCTTGGCATGCAGAAGGCCCATCCATGGGTGAAAATATCAAGCTAGGGGCTTGGTACGCCCTAGTCTTTACATTATTTGCTTATTACCTTTCTCCATTTTTGAGTTTTCATGTATTTGTAAACTTTTAAAAACCCATGCCATAGTGGAATTCTTATTATGTGAACTAGTAGTCTTAGGACAATGGTACTTATGCTATTTAGATTGACTCTAAGTCCCTAAAACCATTTCATTCAAAAACCCGTATTTAGCGTAATGATTTTGATAACTTAAAGAGAGGATTAATTAAAAATTTGACACGGTTTTAAATTTTTAAAACAAGAAATGAAAAGATTATTTCAAAAGCCATGAGCGTTGCAATGTGTTAAGAAAAAACGGATTGATTTTCAAAAGCCAAAACCAAGTTTTGTTTTCTAGAACTAAAGGTTAAAATAGATAAGTGTTTTCATGACCAAGTTGGTATAAATTGGGGCCAAACCCCACTGATTTTAGGAAAAATGAACAGGTCCAGGGATGGCCAAAACAAAAAGAACTTTTCGGGCCAAAGGCCCATTTGCAAAATAAAGGGAGATGGCATAAACATCCTAAAGTCTTTAAACACAAACTCATTTGGGCCCAAAAAATAGGCAGATCTCTTTCAAAAATCACAATGTTAGCTACAAAGCCCAAACACGAGATCAATTTCGTAATTAGCCTCAAACAATACATTTCCTAAACTAAATACATTCGTATATATGAGTTCCCGGATAAAGTGTTCCAAACGTGTTATACGAATCGAACCGAATAAAGTATGAGTTAAGCATGGACAAAATTAGATATTCCAAAACATGGTAAGTTTATATTTTTAAATAACTTGTATAAAGACGAGGACTTTATACTCATTTTTTAAACAAAATACATCACCCCTACATATAAAAGGGGAAATTATTTTACTCGGATATCATAAATCCGAACCTACGTACCTTATATATTCAAATTCTTTTCAAAATGATATGCAAAATGACCAGATTTTCGCAAGAACAAACACAAAATAGACAGTTCATGCAAATACTCACACATTGGAATTCGAAGGTCAACCGTATGGTACGGATCCTTAATACTGGGGTGTCTAGCACCTTCTCCAGGGGATCATCAGAACCTTACCTAGAACTCTGGTATGAATGATTTTTCACTATGTTTAAATAAACTCTTCACCCCCGGCTTTCCTAATTTCCTAAAAATTAGGTGGCGACTCTTTTCAAAATAAGGCCGAAAGAGTACCAACGAGTTCGTAGTAGCTTTTATGCCTTAACCCGCGTAAAAACCGAACCGTTACAGGTTCGTCAGAGCCGTACCAATATACGGCATTTGATGGAGGTCGGTGCGATGCCACTACAAAAGTTGACGACATTCAAATAGGGCTTGCAGAATTTGTCGCCGAGTTCCAAGTCATAGAAATACCTACAAATTATAACTTGTTGCTGGGAAGGCCATGGATCCACATGGCAAGAGCTGTGCTATCTTCCCTCCATCAATCTTTAAAGTTTTTTTGGGATGATCATGAGGTGGTGATCTACGGAGAAGGTGGCGATCTACGGAGACGGTAGCATTCATAACCACCCAGACAATTCTATACCTGTCATCTAAGCAATGCTGAAAGGAACAGATCTCTATGTAAAACAATGGGTGGGAGCTGCCCACAAGATAGATTCCACAGAGGCACCCATGCCTGCAGTATATGAGATGATTCCATCAACTATGCTCCAGAGCGGGTTCAAACCCGAGAAAGGTTTAGGAAAGAACCTACACGGCATCACAGAGCCAATTCCCATTCCTCGAGACAATTTTCTCTTTGAGCTTGGTTATGCCCCGATCGATGATAACATAGCTACCAAGAAAAAGAGAGATATTAAGAAGCTCCGTAAGCCAATTCCGAACAGAATGCCTATGCCAAATGATGCAGACGCAGAAGAAGGGATAGGGATGCTATTCCAAGAGGAAGATTGCTCAGTAATACTAGAAGAATGTGCAGAAGAACCCACTATCCGAGATGCTGATCCGGCTGAGCAACTGTCTAACTGGGCCTCTACCCCGCTCTTAGTTCTTCGTTAGAGAAATGATGAACTTATTTTAAAAAACGGCGAGGATCGGTCGATGCCCGATTACTTACCTTTTGCACTTTATTTACCTCGTAATTTTTTACAAAAATGGAAATGGCTCGACGTTGATCCAAGCCAGGACCACAGTTTGTACTTTTATTACAATTAAATTAATGAAGCCTCGAATTATGAGAAAATTATTTTATGTTTCTAAATCGCATGCATATACTAACCTCACTTTGCCTTGGCTTTTCAGTAATAAAAACAATAAAAGCAACCCTAAATGTCATGACATGTTGCGAAACGAAAGAGTCAAGCGGTATAGAGGAGGAAGAATATGAGAAATATGATGAGGAAATGATGCTACTTGAGGGTCTTGTAGAGGAGGTAGAACAGTTGGAGAATGAGCAAAAGTCGAATATGGACGGAACAGAAGCAATCAACCTAGGTGACGAGGAAAATATCAAAGAAACTAGGACAAGTGCATACCTAGAGGCACCCTAAAAGAAGGAGTTGACATCACGACCCAAATTACCGATCGTGCGGGCACCTACCTTATTATCACTAGTAGGCAAACCCTTACCCGTTAACCCATTAATCACTAACTACTTTTAACTTCTTTAATCATTTATACTTAAACAATCAATGAACAAGTAAATGAATAAGTAGTCTGACCAAGTCATAAATAATAATTAATATAAGTGCGGAAATCTTAACTATTACACCCCCAAAATATGAAAGTCATCGTACAAGGACTCTAACCAACAATGTCTAAAGAATGAAGTATATTTCAAATATAATAAAAAATAATGTCTAAAATGAAAGTTGACGTCTGAAAAGAGAGATCTTCAGGTGGCATGGCGTGGACAGAAGCTCACCCTCGGATCTGTTCAAGCTAACTACCTTCAAGCTAGAGATGTGGTCTGGATGAAATCTTTGGAACACAATCTGCGCTCAAAAAGGGTGCAGCAAGGTAGTATCAGTACAAATACTATGTATCGGTAAGCATCCGACTAAGATTAGTTCACGCATATAAGTATAAAATCAACAAGATAAACAGATAGGCACTTAATACTCAAATCTAAGTCACAAAATATCCCATAACAGAGTCACAGCCTAAGATGAAGCTTCTAAACCCCAAGTCTGTTAAGTCTCAATAATCTCACCTGATAATCACAAGTCCAAGTTCCGACCCTAGGTAGAGTCACTAATCCAAAATTTAACTAAGTCAATGATCATATTTATATCACAATAGGCATTCAACATCCATACCAAACGAGCATATCATAATGCAGAATAAAATGTAATGATGTACAATGCAAAACATGATGAAGTGCATGCAATGCACTGGCCAAATACACACTGTACACACATGCCCACTAGTGTCATTGCCCAGAAGTCATGACCTGCAGGGGACCCATGGTGTCCATGTACCACTCGTTCCGGATCCATTCCTCAGACCCGAGCTCACAACTAGGCCACATCCTCACCCCGGTCAAATGTGCCTGTTCATATATATATATATATATATATACACACACACACATATACATACACCACTCATTCCAGAACGAACCTCGGACCACGAGCTCACAACTAGCATTAAATAGTATCACAAGTTCAACAAGAAGATTATATTAACTTCTTTACTAATTTCACATCACAATGCATGTCTCCATGTATTCCAGTTCATTAGTATGTATGGACTATGAACAATTAGCAATATCAATGTCAAACACAAGGCATCATGCCACAAGTCTTTCATGAATCCTTACCGAACCATTTCCATCATATATGAGTGTATGAATGCATAAACGAGTGTAAACATGGTAAATCAATGCAAACCCATTAAGAAACAGTAAAGATACAAGTCACGAGCCACAAGTCAATTCAAGACTTAGACCAACTCAACCATGAAATGGATCATACAAACCGTCTAACACAATGATACGCTCAAACTACACCTATTAATGGTATAACGCGGACATTGTCAAATATAGTAACCCAACAAGGTTGGGGTCGAATCCCACAGGGAATATGGTGTGAAAAGGTTACTAAAATCGTAGGATGCTAAACCTAGGTCTAATGTCTTAATCCGATGATTTTGGTAATAGTTGGTTTTTCTATAACTAATTGCTATCTATTGCTTTGGTGGAAATTAATGGTAAACGAAACTAAGGTTGTGTCCCCGTTAGATAGATTGTATGATCATGGGTATTGATCTCGATATACTTCTAATGGATCATTATATGAATGCACTTAATCTCTATATGAATCTCTACTATTTCCCAATAAATAAAAATTATATCTTTCTATGATTTTCCCAAATATAAGAAAGTAACTATGAAGAACGATTAATCATGCCAAGTAAATTCTTCTTATTCCTAAGTGAATTTATTAAACAAAGTTTAGAGCTTTGAGTCCTTGATAGTTATTCTTACCAACCCTAATTATCTTTCCAAATAAATCAAGGTTTATGGCTTTAATCAATGTTTGCAACCATTAATTATGAATGAAGAATAAAGAATAACTAAACCCTAATAATCCATTATGTGTGTATCAATCACAACCCAATCACACAACACCCATCATTGGGTTCACAACCCTAGTAAGGGAAATTAGCTACTCATAGAGGAAGAAGAACAATAAGAAATAAGGGGGATCATAATGCTTACAATTGATTGCTTGGACTTGAGAAATTACTTGCAATTGTTTGTAATCTCAAAAATATTACAAAACTATGAGTAACTAATGCTAAGGAAAATAAAAACTGAGTTCTGTAGTAATGTAATTACAAGAAACCTAAAATCAGGTATTTATAAGAGTCAAAACCGTGCAAAATTGGATTGACAAAATTGCCCTCGACGGAACAATGTACGGACCATACATTTTATACGGTCCGTAGAATCAGTGACAGTCTTCCGTAAAATATCTCCAGTTGTCAAATGCACGATCCACTTTTACAGACCGTAAATATTATACGGTCCGTATAACTTGCCCGTAAATCCTCTTCTCTTTAAGACTCTTCTAGAATCAACATACGGTGAGTTTTACGAATCGTAAATATTATACGGTCCGTACTTCTGCCTGGACTTCCACTTCATGTCTGAACCCTTTCTATTAAGCATCTACTATGGATTTTACGGACCGTGAATATTCTACGGTCTGTATGTTCCTCCGTATAGATCAGGCTTCAGTTAGTTTTCTTTTCTTTGCAAAACTTTTTACTCCATTTTCATGACTTGCTCCAGAAATACGTTAAACATATGCAACATGTCACAAACACATCAAAAAGACCAAAACTTGCTTAAAAACAAGTAAAACTTATAGCCAAAAAGTATCGAATGTGCCATAATTTCACGGCACATCAACACCCCCAACTTAAAGTCTTTGCTTGTCCTCAAGCAAGTCGCACAACACAATGACTCAATCTACCACTTAGATATCGCAGAGTACAGATGTCTACATTGGTTTTGACTCTGAACTCCGGCATGCACGTTTTCCTTCCAAAGACCACCCCATTTTCTATTTTAACCCATATGCACCACCCGAGAATATTATGACTAACAATGAAGCTTCAATGCATGACATTACATTATCAAACATATTATGATGCACACAAACGCTACTTTAGGCGGTCACTTTATTTTGCTCAATTCTCATCCTTATGCCCTCACATAGACCAAAGAATGTCCCAACACACATATACAACAAGAATGGGACGAAGACGAAAGAGAAAAGAAAAACAATCACACTCACAAAGAAATTCATATCTACACATGTAAATACCATAGGCTTGCCCTTATTTTCTATGTTTTCATCCTAGGCTTGTTCTGTTGTGATCACATTAGGGCTTGTTTCGGATTGTAATGTAGGCTTAGGGACAGGTAGGATACTTTTTGGATATTAGTGACTTCCCCCTCCTTGAACACTACAACATCTTTTCACCTTAATTCACCCCTTTTCTTTCCAACCCCTTTTATTTTCTTTCAAGTTTTCGACCTCGATGTGGTTTTATTCCTATCCAACTTGCAAATATTTTTGTGTTAAATTTTTCTGATTTTTTTTGTATATATATGCAACTACCACATCGAATCTCCGCTAGCAAACTCCACCACCCCCAACTTATGTTTTTAACATCTACTTCACATTTAATTCACCCCCAACTTAGGCGCTTTGCCTCATCTATCTAGTAGCATCAAGGAGGGAACGGGTTTGAAGATGGATAAATTGCACAACGGGTGAGGTTTCATATTTGGCTACCCAAGAAAAAGGTCAAAAGGCTCAAAAAGGGAAACTAGGGATATTTTCAGCTTTTGGTAAGGCTTATTTAGGCAAAGTGACTATTTACACAAAGAAAGCCTAAGATCATTTCAAAACCAAACTAACTTTCGGATTTCAAACAAGACCAACCAGACAAGTTCTAGATTATACATGCTTAAACAGAATTAAACTAACAACTCACACACACATTGGCATAAGGACAATTATTTTTACACTTGTGACCTCCTAAGTAGTCATTTATCACACACAATACCCCAATAATCATAATGTCATATAAAGAATCAATCATGTCAACCAATAACTGTTCTAAGTATGCATTTTTCAAATTTTCGAGGGGTCCAAAATTTCCAACAAACCATAACACATGCCATCAGTTACAAAGTAACACCAAATAAGTCAAAATTACTCTACTCAACCTAAGCAACATCCTAAACATGCCAGTTTCAACAAAATAAAACCCCCCTCATGAAAAGAACTCTGGCAAAGAAAAGCCGAGGGGATTCCTAAACACATATTTACACTACACTACTATCAAATAGTCCAACCCCCAACTAAAGAAACATGCACTGCCCTCAGTGCATCAGCGTAAGCATAAACAAGACAAGGGATAGGACTACCTGAGGCACGCTATGTGCGATGCTCCTCCTGCTGCGCCTCCACTGCATCAGTCTCAGTGGGTGCTGGGTCAACTATGCTGCTGGGAGGCTCGGTCTGAGTCTGCGGAAGTGGGTCCGCTGGGGGAACAGAAGTCCCGGCCTCCTCGGGTACCATAATGCTAGGTATCGTTTGCTCAACAGGGGGATCCAAACTGCTTGATGCCCCTGTGTAGTGGAAATCAACCATAGATTTCCGCGTGGCATGCCGTAGGTGGCGCTCTTCGAACTCCACTATGTCTACCTCCTCATCATATTCCTCTGCTCTCGGTCTCTAACCTCTATCTTGGGCTGAGGGCTCCTCCCTAGAAAGTCGCACCACTGGCTCCAAAGATGTTACACCCCGGGAAAAATTCCGCGTCATCAAAACTGTAGACGGCTAGGTATGGGCCAAAGGAAGAGTAAAGTTATGCGAGCATTAACAAGGTTAAGTTTCTGAGGCTTGGAAGGAAAGTTAGGCAAGGTTTGATACGGAAATTTTAGTCTAAATGAAAGGAATAATATGTTTTAGTATATTAAGAGTTTTGAAGTAAAGCGAAAGTCTAAAGTGAATTTTGGGAAGTCTAGATTCCAACGCAACAAACCGCTCCTCAATTGGACATCGGGATAAGGAGATATGGACGTTACAAGATGGGCTGGCAGACCAGGAAAATGGCCTGCGCGAACGCGCCAGGGAGTGGTGCGAACGCGTAGAAGGCCCAGAGCCAATACAGCGCGAACGAGCCACCACGGGGCGCAACCGCGCTGAACAAATTTTAAGCTCGGGTTCAGGATGAAGGTTATATTATAAGAATATGATAATAACACATATATAAGGCATTTGGAGACCATATGGGGTGAATTGGTTCATATGGCACTTAATAAGAAATTCTCGTTGCCGCACGCTAAGTGGGGCCCACACGTTGAAGTCTTATAAAAGACATATGAAGAGACATAGGAGTAGTACATGAAGATTTGAGCAAGTCCCAAGAAGGATCCATAAGCCAAAAATGAGTGTAAGCCCTCCAAAAGGACGATTTAAGGAAACATTTTCAGATGATCTGACTTGGAGGGGCAATAACGGTAGTATAAGTTTGGAATTTGGAAAACCACCAAGAATTAAAGTTGTAGATAATTGAATTATCTTTCCAACCATAGGTCGTGGGACCTCACACGATATAGGGATCAAGCATTATGACCGTTGTACCGAACGAAGATGCAGTCAGAAAAACTGACCCAGCGCGAACGCGCCCAAGACCCACGCGAACGCGCTGGGCAATTTTATGTCGGTTGTGGGCAGAACCCAGAACCTTATAAAAAGGGGATTACCCCCTTATTTCCTCATCAAACACTCCAAATACTCTCCAAAAATCTGGAGAGTTCTCCCCAACACCCAAGCCAACGTTTTAGCCCGAAACCAGGTATAATTCCCAAATTCCGGTCCAGACAGCGTATAGTTGCAACTATAAAATGGTGTATTGAGGCGTTGTGGCTTAAGGTCAAGATGGAAAAGTGAAGATACAATATTATTAACGGGAGAAAGGTATGAATCTCTTTCTTCTTGTGTTAATATTGGTTTATGTACGAAGAAAGCGTGATTAAATGATCGTATACTGAGTTAATTAATTATGCGAGTTGGAAAGACAGCGTGTGGGCTGTTTTATGAGATACGTTGATATGAAAAATGATATTATTGATGTTGGTATTGTTGTGTTGTTGTTGGTTGCTGAATTGAGAATCCGGGCTAGGCATATAAACAGGGGAGATGCTGCCCAATTTTTGATAGAATATAAAATGGTTTAAATTGAAACTCGAAATAAGAATGTGATATGGAGACTAACGTAGTGCGAATCTTCTCAAATGTAGATTTACGAGGCCGGATGAATAAGCGTAGCTAATAGGAGGTTGAATAGGTATGTGAGGCTCAACCCTTCTTTCTAAGGCATGATCTTATGGTATGGATTTCCTTCTTCTTTATGAACTTCCTATCTCCTAGAAGACTATAAGTCCTTGTTTATGAATAGCCATATGAAATGAGGGATATGCTATGAGTTTGTTAATGAATGATAAGCTTGAGGCTAAGAGGTGCCGTAGTCTACGATATGATGTTCCTATGGAGCTAGTATACACTCAACTTATATGCTAACTCCTTCAAGGTGAGGCATAGCGTTCATGATTGTTCCATAATGAACTCGGGGGTTCACGACCTTACGTCACCCCGATAAAGTACAATTGTTCCTAAGTTCGATGCACGCAATATGATGAATTATGATGAGGAATTGTGATAGTGCCATGGTATGCTTATAAGACGATTAGTAACGACAGGTCCATGACTGATAGGTTATATAAGCTTACGTGACGAGTGACAATGATAAGAGTACGGTATATGTAATGAAGTCCACGCCATGGAAGTGATGCTATTCTTAACAGACCGTCCTTAAGTTAAATATGTGATTTAGGGAAGGTCATGAAATGTGTTTAAGGTGAATGTGATGATAGGAAGTACATGAATATGAAGATAATAAATATACCGAGCCTTGTCATGGCCGGGTATGGAAGACATGTAAGTGATACTTTCGAGCCACTACGTGGCCAAGTACGGACAGTGACTAGATGAGTATAAACATATACGATACTATGAGACGTATAGGCATGTGCTATGAGGAACGTAAGATGATGCTGGTGCCCATTAGGTATTTTTATGTATGTTTGTATGTGTGCATGTATGTATGTATGCATTGCATCCAACTGATCAGTTGGGCAGATAATCGAGCCTATATGGCCGAGTATGCAGATGATCGAGCCTAGATGGCCGAGTACGCATATGATCGAGCCCGGGAGGGCCGAGTACGCACACTATCGAGCCTATAAGGCCGAGTACGTGCGATATCGAGCCCAGATGGCCGAGTACGTGACTGTGTTGCATTATGACTCTGTTTGATATGCATGAGCAGATACTGTGTTACGATGATGATTATGTGATATACTGGCGTATATGCTATGACGATACGAGTACGACGAGTGTTTATATGTGGGATATGCGATAGGTATGACGATAAGCGTAGGACAGGTGTGTATGTATGACATATGATGTATGTAGGAAATACATTCGTTCTTAAGGGTTGCGCAGGTTTGCTCTCACCTTATGACTTATGATTCTTTATTACCTTTACTTTACTCCTGCCTTACATACTCAGTACAACATTCATACTGACGTCCCTTTCCTTGGACGTTGTGTTCATGCCCACAGGTAGGCAGGAAGACGGCGCAGACCACTAGGAGCTTTCAGCAGATTTGCAGGAACACTCCACTATTTCGGAGGTGCGAGTCGGGTCTATGTTTTTGTGTAGACGTGTATATGTCCAGTTCTTCCGTAGATTCTCGTGGATGCGTAGTGTGGGTCTGATGGTCTCACTAGAATACTTTGATGTATGTGAATATATTATGTTTTCGCCTTAACGAGGCTTGTGTATATAATATAAGTTGTGTTTTCTTTTCAAACGGAAAATGACGGTGTTATGATTATGACATAATAAAAGATAAAGAAAGGTAAAAATGGTTATGACGATTGAGGAAAGGAGTGGTGCTCGTGGTCAGCCTCGGGTACCCGTCGGGGCCCCTAGTTGGGTCGTGACAAAAGTGGTATCAGAGCAGTTCGTCCTAGGAAGTGTCTACGAGCCGTGCCTGGTAGAGTCTATTTTATGGTGTGAAGCGCGCCACATCAATAAATGGGAGGCTATCAGGCACTAAGGAAAAAAATGACTGTCTTTCATTCTATGAGATCGCGCGATATAGCCATGTGTAAGATTTAATGCTCCCTAATAGTATGTTGTGATTTCAGAAAAATGCGGCCAAAACAGGAAGCTACAGCCGCCCAGAAGGGCAAAGCTATGACAGAAACGGAGCCTCCGATGAATGTAGAGGAGGGACAAATATTTGTATTAATAAGCAAGCGTGAGTTGAAGGGTCTACGTTATGTAGCGACGGTAATAGATAAAGAATGATAAGTGGTACCATGGTTCTTAAGTCTAAGAAAGTGAGGTAGGAAGGGTAGAACTTCCAAGCTAGCAATGACTATGAGTCTATGACAAAAGGGAGCTACTTATGTATAAGGTGAAGAAGAGAGGTAAGATACGAGTATGTTAAGCCCTCGCACACGGATTACCGTAGCTATAGATCACGAGGAACGGTACGACTAAGATATAGTATAGTGAGGGATATGAGAAGTAAAGATTTAATAGCGGGATAAGGGGTTTAAGAATGGTATAGGTAGAACCCTTAAAAGGGGGGAAGCGAGTAAGAAGAGCACAAGAATAGAGATTTAGTGATAAGATCTTACGATGGAAATGGATAGATGTAGTGAACCTCGATAACTATGACATTAAAAGATACCTACGACCTTATATGCATATGTGCCTATGTATGGTTATTATGGGACCCCGAGCTGTGTGATCGGTTATAATATAGTATATATATATATGTATGATGTTGCGCACGCACCACTACAGCTGGGTACGGAATCACTGAGCCTTGGAAGGGCCAGGTATGTGAGGTACCGACTCTTAGTGGTCGGGTATGCTATGTAAATGATATGTATATGAAATTGATGTGAGTACAAATATGCTAGGTGTACATAACATAAGCGATATGTATGTGATACGAATATGAGTGTAAATATGCCACAGACAACGAAATGTTATGAAAATGATTATGCATGCGAATATGAATATATGTATATGTGTAAGTATGTATGAGCACGAATCACTCAAGAATGACTATGCAACTTGCACGTATTTATACTTCGCCAATGAGATCAAATGAGATAGATTTGCAAGCCATAAGAGACTTAATGCTACCGTTGAGCAAGGGAGGAGAATTGATGAGATATAGAGATCCAGATGAAAGGTGTGATGAAACGGCGAGATGATAAGGTATGTATGCTTCTCTTTTATGCATATAGGTCGTGTGTGGCCAAATTATATTGGTATTGTGTTATAGCCCTGTGAGGCAGTAATATTATGGGTTGCTGTGACAAGTTGGTAGTGCTAAGTTACAGGGGAAACTCTGGCAAAAATTTTCTAGAATTCCCGAATATTTTAACATTCGAGGACGAATGTTCCAAAAGGGGGGAAGAATGTTACACCCCGGGAAAAATTCCGCATCATCAAAACTGTAGACGGCTTGGTATGGGCCAAAGGAAGAGTAAAGCTATGCGAGGATTAACAAGGTTAAGCTTCTGAGGGTTGGAAGGAAAGTTAGGCAAGGTTTGATACAGAAATTTTAGTCTAAATGAAAGGAATAATATGTTTTAGTATATTAAGAGTTTGGAAGTAAAGCGGAAGTCTAAAGTGAAGTTCGGGAAGTCTAGATTCCAACGCAATAAACCGCTCCTCAATCGGACATCGGGATAAGGAGATATGGACGTTACAAGATGGGCTGGCAGACCAGGAAAATGGCCTGCGCGAACGCGCCAGGGAGTGGCGCGAACGCGCAGAAGGCCAATAGCCAATACAGCGCGAACGAGCCACCACGGGGCGCGACTGCGCTGAACAAATTTTAAGCTCGGGTTCAGGATGAAGGTTATATTATAAGAATATGATAATAACACATATATAAGGCATTTGGAGACCATATGGGGTGAATTGGTTCATATGGCACTTAATAAGAAATTCTAGTTACCGCACGCTAAGTGGGGCCCAAACGTCGGAGTCTTATAAAAGACATATGAGGAGACATAGGAGTAGTACATGGAGAGTTGAGCATGTCCCAAGAAGGATCCATAAGCCAAAAATGAGTGTAAGCCCTCCAAAAGGAGGATTTAAGGAAACATTTTCGGATGATATGACTTGGAGGGGCAATAACGGTAGTATAAGTTTGTAATTTGGAAAAACACCAAGCATTAAAGTTGTAGATAGTTTAATTATCTTTCCAACCATAGGTCGTGGGCCCTCACACGATATCGGGATCAAGCGTTATGACCGTTTTACCGAACGAAGGTGCAGTCAGAAAAACTGACCCAGCGCGAACGCGCCCAAGACCCACGCGAACGCGCCCAAGACCCACGCGAACGCGCTGGGCAATTCTATGTCGGTTGTGGGCAGAACCCAGAACCTTATAAAAAGGGGATTACCCTCTTATTTCCTCATCAAACACTCCAAATACTCTCCAAAAATCTGGAGAGTTCTCCCCAACACCCAAGCCAACGTTTTAGCCCGAAACCAGGTATAATTCCCAAATTCCGGTCCAGACAGCGTATAGTTGCAACTATAAAATGGTGTATTGAGGCGTTGTGGCTTAAGGTCAAGATGGAAAAGTGAAGATACAATATTATTAACGGGAGAAAGGTATGAATCTCTTTCTTCTTGTGTTAATATTGGTTTATGTACGAAGAAAGCGTGATTAAATGATCGTATACTGAGTTAATTAATTATGCGAGTTGGAAAGACAGCGTGTGGGCTGTTTTATGAGATACGTTGATATGAAAAATGATATTATTGACGTTGGTATTGTTGTGTTGTTGTTGGTTGATGAATTGAGAATCCGGGCTAGGCATATAAACAGGGGAGATGCTGCCCGATTTTTGATAGAATATAAAATGGTTTAAATTGAAACTCGAAATAAGAATGTGATATGGAGACTAACGTAGTGCGAATCTTCTCAAATGTAGATTTACGAGGCCGGACGAATAAGCGTATCTAATAGGAGGTTGAACAGGTATGTGAGGCTCAACCCTTCTTTCTAAGGCATGATCTTATGGTATGGATTTCCTTCTTCTTTATGAACTTCCTATCTCCTAGAAGACTATAAGTCCTTGTTTATGAATAGCCATATGAAATGAGGGATATGCTATGAGTTTGTTAATGAATGATAAGCTTGAGGCTAAGAGGTGTCGTAGTCTACGATATGATGTTCCTATGGAGCTAGTATACACTCACCTTATATGCTAATTCCTTCAAGGTGAGGCATAGCGTTCATGATTGTTCCATAATGGACTCGGGGGTTCACGACCTTACGTCACCCCGATAAAGTACAATTGTTCCTAAGTCCCATGCAGGCAATATGATGAATTATGATGAGGAATTGTGATAGTGCCATGGTATGCTTATAAGACGATTAGTAATGACAGGTCCATGACTGATAGGTTATATAAGCTTACGTGACGAGTGACAATGATAAGAGTACGGTATATGTAATGAAGTCCACGCCATGGAAGTGATGCTATTCTTAAAAGACCGTCCTTAAGTTAAATATGTGATTTAGGGAAGGTCGTGATATGTGTTTAAGGTGAATGTGATGATAGGAAGTACATGAATATGAAGATAAGAAATATACCGAGCCTTGTCATGGCCGGGTATGGAAGACATGTAAGTGATACTATCGAGCCACTACGTGGCCAAGTACGGACAGTGACTAGATGAGTATAAACATATACGATACTATAAGACGTATAGGCATGTGCTATGAGGAACGTAAGATGATGCTGGTGCCCTTTAGGTATTTTTATGTATGTTTGTATGTGTGCATGTATGTATGTATGCATTGCATCCAACTGATCAGTTGGGCAGATAAACGAGCCTATATGGCCGAGTATGCAGATGATCGAGCCTAGATGGCCGAGTACGCATATGATCGAGCCTAGATGGCCGAGTACGCATATGATCGAGCCCGGGAGGGCCGAGTACGCACACTATCGAGCCTATAAGGCCGAGTACGTGCGATATCGAGCCCAGATGGCCGAGTACGTGACTGTGTTGCATTATGACTGTGTTTGATATGCATGAGCAGATACTGTGTTACGATGATGATTATGTGATATACTGGCGTATATGCTATGACGATACGAGTACGACGAGTGTGTATATGTGGGATATGCAATAGGTATGACGATAAGCGTATGGCAGGTGTGTATGTATGACATGTGATGTATGTAGGAAATACATTCGTTCTTAAGGATTGCGCAGGTTTGCTCTCACCTTATGACTTATGATTCTTTATTACGTTTATTTCACTCTTGCCTTACATACTCAGTACAACATTCGTACTAACGTCCCTTTCCTTGGACGCTGTGTTCATGCCCACAGGTAGGCAGGAAGACGGCGCAGACCACTAGGAGCTTTCAGCAGATTTGCAGGAACACTCCACTATTTCGGAGGTGCCAGTCGGGTCTATGTTTTTTTGTATACATGTATATGTCCAGTTCTTCCGTAGAGGCTCGTGGATACGTAGTGTGGGTCAGATGGTCTCACTAGAATACTTTGATGTATGTGAATATATTATGTTGTCGCCTTAATGAGGCTTATGTATATAATATAAGTTGTGTTTTCTTTTCAAACGGAAAATGACGGTGTTATGATTATGACATAATAAAAGATAAAGAAAGGTAAAAATGGTTATAACAAGTGAGGAAATGAGTGGTGCTCGTGGTCAGACCCGGGTACCCGTCACGGCCCCTAGTTGGGTCGTGACAAAAGTGGTATCAGAGCAGTTCGTCCTAGGAAGTGTCTATGAGCCGTGTCTGGTAGAGTCTTGTTTATGGTGTGAAGCGCGCCACATCAATAAACGGGAGGCTATCAGGCACTAAGGAAAAAAATGACCGTCTTTCATTCTATGAGATCGTGCGATATAGCCATGTGTAAGATTTAATCCTCCCTAATAGTATGTTGTGATTTCAGAAAAATGCCACCAAAAGAGGAAGCTACAGCCGCCCAGAAGGGCAAAGCTATGACAGAAAGGGAGCCTCCGATGAATGTAGAGGAGGGAAAAATATTTTTATTAATAAGCAAGCGTGAGTTGAAGGGTCTACATTATGTAGCGACGGTAATAGATAAAGAATGATAAGTGGTACCATGGCTCTTAAGTCTAAGAAAGTGAGGTAGGAAGGGTAGAACTTCCAAGCTAGCGATGACTATGAGTCTATGACAAAAAGGAGCTACTTATGTATAAGGTGAAGAAGAGAGGTAAGATACGAGTATGTTAAGCCCTTGCACACGGATTACCGTAGCTATAGATCACGAGGAACGATACGACTAAGATATAGTATAGTGAGGGATATGAGAAGTAAAGATTTAATAGCGGGATAAGGGGTTTAAGAATGGTATAGGTAGAACCCTTAAAAGGGGGGAAGCGAGTAAGAAGAGCACAAGAATAGAGATTTAGTGATAAGATCTTACGATGGAAATGGATAGATGTAGTGAACCTCGATAACTATGACATTAAAAGATACCTACGACCTTATATGCATATGTGCCTATGTATGGTTATTATGGGACCCCGAGCTGTGTGATCGGTTATAATATAGTATATATATATATATGTATGATGTTGTGCACGCACCACTGCAGCTGCGTACGGAATCACTGAGCCTTGGAAGGGCCAGGTATGTGAGGTACGGACTCTTAGTGGTCGGGTATGCTATGTAAATTATATGTATATGAAATTGATGTGAGTACAAATATGCTAGGTGTACATAACATAAGCGATATGTATGTGATACGAATATGAGTGTAAATATGCCACAGACAACGAAATGTTATGAAAATGATTATGCATGCGAATATGAATATATGTATATGTGTAAGTATGTATGTGCACGAATCACTCAAGAATGACTATGTAACTTGCACGTATTGATACTTCACCAATGAGATCAAATGAGATAGATTTGCAAGCCATAAGAGACTTAATGCTACCGTTGAGCAAGGGAGGAGAATTGATGAGATATAGAGATCCAGATGAAAGGTGTGATGAAACGGCGAGATGATAAGGTATGTATGCTTCTCTTTTATGCATATAGGTCGTGTGTGGCCAAATTATATTGGTATTGTGTTATAGCCCTGTGAGGCAGTAATATTATGGGTTGCTGTGACAGGTTGGTAGTGCTAAGTTACAGGGGAAACTCTGGCAACATTTTTCTAGAATTCCCGAATATTTTAACATTCGAGGACGAATGTTCCAAAAGGGGGGAAGAATCTTACACCCCAGGAAAACTTCCGCGTCATCAAAACTGTTGACGGCTTGGTATGGGCCAAAGGAAGAGTAAAGCTATGCGAGGATTAACAAGGTTAAGCTTCTGAGGCTTGGAAGGAAAGTTAGGCAAGGTTTGATACGTAAATTTTAGTCTAAATGAAAGGAATAATATGTTTTAGTATATTAAGAGTTTTGAAGTAAAGCGGAAGTCTAAAGTGAAGTTCGGGAAGTCTAGATTCCAACACAATAAACCGCTCATCAATCGGACATCAGGATAAGGAGATATGGACGTTACAAGATGAGCTGGCAGACCACGAAAATGGCCTGCGCAAACGCGCCAGGGAGTGGCGCGAACGCGCAGAAGGCCAAGAGCCAATACAGTGCGAACGAGCCACCACGGGACGCGACCGCGCTGAACAAATTTTAAGCTCGGGTTCAGGATGAAGGTTATATTATAAGAATATGATAACAACACATATATAAGGCATTTGGAGACCATATGGGGTGAATTGGTTCATATGGCACTTAATAAGAAATTCTAGTTACCGCACGCTAAGTGGGGCCCAAACGTCAGAGTCTTATAAAAGACATATGAAGAGACATAGGAGTAGTACATGGAGAGTTGAGCAAGTCCCAAGAAGGATCCATAAGCCAAAAATGAGTGTAAGCCCTCCAAAAGGAGGATTTAAGGAAACATTTTAGGATGATCTGGCTTGAAGGGGCCATTACGGTAGTATAAGCTTGGAATTTGGAAGCACACCAAGTATTAAAGTTGTAGATAATTGAATTATCTTTCCAACCATAGGTCGTGGGCCCTCACACAATATCGGGATCAAGCGTTATGACCGTTTTACCGAACGAAGGTGCAGTCAGAAAAACTGACCCAGCGCGAACGCGCCCAAGACCCACGTGAACGCGCTGGGCAATTTTAGGTCGGTTGTGGGCAGAACCCAGAACCTTATAAAAAGGGGATTACCCTCTTATTTCCTCATCAAACACTCCAAATACTCTCCAAAAATCTGGAGAGTTCTCCCCAACACCCAAGCCAACTTTTTAGCCCGAAACCAGGTATAATTCCCAAATTCCGGTCCAGACAGCGTATAGTTGCAACTATAAAACGGTGTATTGAGGCGTTGTGGCTTAAGGTCAAGATGGAAAAGTGAAGATACAATATTATTAACGGGAGAAAGGTATGAATCGCTTTCTTCTTGTGTTAATATTGGTTTATGTACGAAGAAAGCGTGATTAAATGATCGTATACTGAGTTAATTAATTATGCGAGTTGGAAAGACAGCGTGTGGGCTGTTTTATGAGATACGTTGATATGAAAAATGATATTATTGACGTTGGTATTGGTGTGTTGTTGTTGGTTGATGAATTGAGAATCCGGGCTAGGCATATAAACAGGGGAGATGCTGCCCGATTTTTTATAGAATATAAAATGGTTTAAATTGAAACTCGAAATAAGAATGTGATATGGAGACTAACGTAGTGCGAATCTTCTCAAATGTAGATTTACGAGGCCGGACGAATAAGCGTAGCTAATAGGAGGTTGAACAGGTATGTGAGGCTCAACCCTTCTTTCTAAGGCATGATCTTATGGTATGGATTTCCTTCTTCTTTATGAACTTCCTATCTCCTAGAAGACTATAAGTCCTTGTTTATGAATAGCCATATGAAATGAGGGATATGCTATGAGTTTGTTAATGAATGATAAGCTTGAGGCTAAGAGGTGTCGTAGTCTACGATATGATGTTCCTATGGAGCTAGTATACACTCACCTTATATGCTAATTCCTTCAAGGTGAGGCATAGCGTTCATGATTGTTCCATAATGGACTCGGGGATTCACGACCTTACGTCACCCCGATAAAGTACAATTGTTCCTAAGTCCCATGCAGGCAATATGATGAATTATGATGAGGAATTGTGATAGTGCCATGGTATGCTTATAAGACGATTAGTAATGACAGGTCCATGACTGATAGGTTATATAAGCTTACGTGACGAGTGACAATGATAAGAGTACGGTATATGTAATGAAGTGCACGCCATGGAAGTGATGCTATTCTTAACAGACCGTCCTTAAGTTAAATATGTGATTTAGGGAAGGTCGTGATATGTGTTTAAGGTGAATGTGATGATAGGAAGTACATGAATATGAAGATAAGAAATATACCGAGCCTTGTCATGGCCGGGTATGGAAGACATGTAAGTGATACTATCGAGCCACTACGTGGTCAAGTACGGACAGTGACTAGATGAGTATAAACATATACGATACTATGAGACGTATAGGCATGTGCTATGAGGAACGTAAGATGATGCTGGTGCCCTTTAGGTATTTTTATGTATGTTTGTATGTGTGCATGTATGTATGTATGCATTGCATCCCACTGATCAGTTCGGCAGATAATCGAGACTATATGGCCGAGTATGCAGATGATCGAGCCTAGATGGCCGAGTACGCATATGATCGAGCCTAGATGGCCGAGTACGCATATGATCGAGCCCGGGAGGGCCGAGTATGCACACTATCGAGCCTATAAGGCCGAGTACGTGCGATATCGAGCCCAGATGGCCGAGTACGTGACTGTGTTGCATTATGACTCTGTTTGATATGCATGAGCAGATACTGTGTTACGATGATGATTATGTGATATACTGGCGTATATGCTATGACGATACGAGTACGACGAGTGTGTATATGTGGGATATGCGATAGGTATGACGATAAGCGTAGGACAGGTGTGTATGTATGCCATATGATGTATGTAGGAAATACATTCGTTCTTAAGGGTTGCGCAGGTTTGCTCTCACCTTAAGACTTATGATTCTTTATTACGTTTATTTCACTCCTGCCTTACATACTCAGTACAACATTCATACTGACGTCCCTTTCCTTGGACGCTGTGTTCATGCGCACAGGTAGGCAGGAAGACGGTGCAGACCACTAGGAGCTTTCAGCAGATTTGCAGGAACACTCCACTATTTCGGAGGTGCCAGTCGGGTTTATGTTTTTGTGTATACATGTATATGTCCAGTTCTTCCGTAGAGACTCGTGGATACGTAGTGTGGGTCAGATAGTCTCACTAGAACACTTTGATGTATGTGAATATATTATGTTGTCGCCTTAACGAGGCTTATGTATATAATATAAGTTGTGTTTTCTTTTCAAACGGAAAATGACGGTGTTATGATTATGACATAATAAAAGATAAAGAAAGGTGAAAATGGTTATGACGAGTGAGGAAAGGAGTGGTGCTCGTGGTCAGCCTCGGGTACCCGTCATGGCCCCTAGTTAGGTCGTGACAAAAGATGCCAAGTCAATCGGCATAGCTGATTTGGAGGGACTCTCGAACATTCCCCCTTCTTTACCTGAAGTGCAAGGACGTCGTCCTTGAGCTGAGTAATATCCTTCTTCACTTCTCTCAGGTTTGCTGATGACGATACCCTCTCCAACTCAAGTACTTGCCTCTCAATACCATTAATTCTGGAGTGAATTTGACGGTGAAACTAGGTAAGGGACTCCTGTAGCGGCTCCATCTCCTTCCGAACTGCCCGTGCTATAACTTCCTCCAACTCTCCTAATAGGCTAGTGATCTGTCGATCGGCTCTGTCCGCCTTTACATAGGAGTCATAGAAGTTCTGTCTCTTAAATGGAATCATTATACCTCCAGGAAGTTTCATAGATGTGGAAGTGACTCTTGTAGCAGGTGGTGCAGTCGTGGGAACCAGCTCAGTAGCAACCCCAGTAGCTGCGAAAAATGTGGGGCCCGACGATGACTCCGGAACCGCTGTAGGAGCTGGTACTGTCGTAGCGGCAGTCTCAAAACCCTCATTGGTCTCCTCTAATGTCGTATCCTCATCCTCATTCTGATCATATTCATATGGCACAAATTCTGGGGCTGTCACACTGCCTCGGGCTGCTGCCAACCTATCCTTAACCTCTTTATCTTTGCTCTTTATCAAACTGTAGATGTGTTTTGCCTCCAGCTTATGGTCCCAGTAAGGAAAATTCTGGATGTCAGGCTTCAGACAAAGGACCGTAATCAAGCATGGGAAAACCAAAAAAAGACCAGGCTGAGTTGCCCGCATTCGAACCTCATCGGCTATCAATTTCCCTATATCAACTACATACCGGGACATGATGGAAGCCACTACAATCGCCTGGGTTATTGTGAGCTGATTATCTGTCTGAGTTGGTTGTAGCCTGTGCATTATGACACTCCACCAGAATTGTGCCTCCACTGAAAGATCTTTCTTTTTTATCGGGGCGCCAGAATTTGTGCGCCAAACTGGATTCCCTCTAGCAATCACCGAGGCCACCCACGGTACTTCTCTCATTTGGTCAGTCTTCTTCCCCGCCAATCTATAGTCTAACTCATCAGTGTTTGTCGGCGGTTCATAGTTGTCCCCGAAGTAAAAACGGTTGATGGCCTTGCTGGAGAAATCAATCCTTACACCTCTAATAGTCACCTTTTAAAGTCGTACCACTGTCTTTGCTTGTTGGGCTGGCCTGTACCTGTTGTTTATCTCCGCCGCATAATCGGCGTAGAACTCTCTCACAATAGATGGTACATAGGTGCCGAGTGGCTGGCTAAGGAATCCCCATCCATGGTGATCAATGATAGCCTGTATGGTTGGGAAGTATTCCAACCCTTCGAAACTGATCCGCCTCTCCACATAGATGTTCCGGCGGAAACCCTGTCCTTCTTCCTTTGGCTACAGCCCTTTATCATATATTTCTTTCGAGCCTTGGACCGAGAACCTAACAGCATGTTCAGACCGCTCCTTCATTCTGTTCCCATTTAGGTGTGCCGTGTTACACCCCGTATCTTCGAAGAGCACTTATCAAATTTGAAACATAAGTACGTTGAGTTGGGGTTAAGTAAAACCACTTTGGAATATAAAGAGCAAGCATTATTAAGTATATTTAATGAGTAAAGGATGTATATAAGATATACCAGAAGGTTTTATAAGGAAATGAGTGGAAGAAATGGAGTAGTACGACTTTGGAGAAAGGATGGGTAATGTTTTGTGTGAAAAATTTGGTCCAACCTGGGGGACGAATATCTCTTAGTATATGAAATATTTTAAGGTGAAACAAAAGCCTAAAATGAAGTTCGTCGAGTCTAGTTTCCAACGCAACAAACCGCTCGTCGATAGGACATTAGAGTAGAAAATTATGGACGTTACAAGTTCGGCTGACAGAGCAGAAACGTGTGCTACAGTAACCGACCTGCTACAGTTCTGCTATAGTAAAATGCTGCAGTAAACCCGACCCGGATTTGACCCTTATAAAAAGGGTAAGAACCCTCTTTTTCACCAGATTTTAGCCCAGATTTTGCCCAGAAAATTCTAGAAATTCAAGAGAGAGAGAGAGAGAGAGAGGGAAACAAAAAGTAAGCAATTTTCAAGTGACGGAGTATTAATCGAAGCACGGATAAACACATAGATGTGATTCTAGTGTGGTTTTGCGGTGGATTCAAGGTAGATATTGAAGATATCTCTGTTTTAACAAGAAAAAGGTATGAATCTCCTATTATTATTAATGTTAATTTTGGTTTATTTATGGAGATAAAGTCGTTAAATAATTTTATAGCGAGTTGATTGGTTGTGGAAATTGGGAAAACATCGTGTGGGATGTTTTATGGTACATATTGGTGTTGAAAATGATGTTATTGATGTTGGTATTTTTGTTGTTGTTGTTGGTTGTTGGATTGTGATTTCGGGCTAGGCATATAAACAGGGGAAATGCTGCCCGATTTTCGGCAGAATATAAAGTAGTTTAAATTGAAAGCTTAGTACACGTATGCAACGATGAGTCTAACGATAGTGTGAATTCTCTCAAATGTATATTTACGAGTACGGACGGATAAGCGTAGAAAATAGGAGGCTGAACAGGTATGTTAAGGCTTGTCCCTTTCTTTCAAAGGCATGATTCCTATGTTATGATTTCATAAATGTTTCCGTATCTTCCTTGTTATCAAAAGTTAAAAGTCTATGATTCCAAGGCATGATTCCCTTCCTGATAACCCGTAAATATTTTCCAAAATGTCCGTATTTTTCCAAAACAAAGGTTTATGATTTTGTAAGCTTTTATGACTACAACGACGGACATGTTTTTGTAATGAAAACGATGATGTCAAAGATGAGAATATGTCTATGATGATTATGATGAGAATGGTTTCATGTTTGAAAGTCTCAAGTTGTGGATTCAATATGAATATGAGAATATTGAGCTAGTTCTTGATCCTCAATTTTGTTCCGTGATAATGACTCTATTTTCTAAGGACTTCAAAGTATATGAATTGACGCCTTATGAGATTTATGACCTTATTCTATGTTTTCTCTTGATGTTATTCTTCATTGATAGTCTCACCTTAAAATAATTGTTCCTTCAAGGTGAGATAGAGTGATGATGATTATTCCATAATATAATCGGAGGTTACCGACCTTACGTCACTCCGATAGAGACATAACTTTCCTTGGGCTCTCCTGCATGCTGCTTACATGATATATGTATATGATATATGTATATGATAAATGTATATGATACATGAACATGATATAAGTACATGATACATGTATATGAATATGGGAAAGAGGGCCAGAACGTTATAGATGCGTATCCACCTGATCAGTTGGTATTATATGACATGATATCATCCCGGACGCGGGACATATGTGGCTAAATGGATCGGAGCCGACACCTCGGCAACATGATATGTTCTATTTTCTATATATATGAACGAGAAATGTTTTTCAAAGAAAGCTAAGCATGCATGGTATCCGCCCTAAGAGGCACTCACGTGTACAGGTTACTCTTTTATCTTACGATATGCCCTATATTTCCATTTTGTTATTATTCATACTTTACATCCCTTACTATGTTACTATTCATGCCTTACATACTCGGTACATTATTCGTACTGACGTCCCTTCTTGTGGACGCGGCGTTCATGCCCGCAGGACCATGTATCCAGTCGGACGATCCATCGCAGTAGGTCCTTTCCTCAGCAGAAGTCAGTACGCTCCATTTATCCGGAGCTACACCCCTTTTGGTATGCTATTCGGCTACGTACATACATGGGTACTGCAGGGCCTTGTCCTGTCATTTCTACAGTTTGTACTCCACAGTGGTCTGTAGACAGTGATATGTAGTCGTGATATTATGCAGCCTCGTCGGCGTGTATTTTGTTGTTCAGTATATATGTGTGGCGGTCAAATCGGCTCACGCTGTTATCCTCAGTGTTTATGTTTATATGTATGTGTTGGCCATGAGTTCCCAGTACGGTGTGTTTTATGTTGATTGTTCGGAAGACAGTATAGCACAGTTACAGATTGTATATGGGCCCAGGATAGCCAGTGAGTAGTAAATGCAAGCACAGGAGTGCTTGGCCAGTAGTGGTCGGGCACTTGTTACGGCCCATCGGTTTAGGTCGTGACAAAAGTGTTATCAGAGCAGTTCGTCCTAGGGATTGTCTACAGACCGTGTCCAATAGAGTCCTGTTTTGGGTGTGAAGCCGGCCACACTTATAAACAGGAGGCTGCAGGGTATTTAGGAATCATTGACCTTCCTTCTGTCTTAGATCGTGCAATAGAGCCAGAGTCTAGGAAAGATCGCTTCTGATCATTTTTCCTGTAGGTAAGTGCAGACTGACAAGAGATGAAGAGAGCTTCAGATAGTGGGGGTGCTAAGAAGGCCCCTAGAGTATCTCCAAGACCCAAGGCTCCAGGACCGAGCAGAAGGAGCCTCAGTTATTCTATTGAGACTGATCCCTCGGAGGACCCAGCGACGATCCCTCCAGAGTTCATGACTCCCAGGGAGGAGGACCCCCTAGAGGACAGCTATGACACAGATCCGTCCAAGTATTCGTCTGGGACACCGGATGAGGAAATTCCCGAGGCCGTACTAGCTGCTCCTATGGCAGAGCACTACGTCAGACCAGCCTCCCCGGTGAGTGTTACGGATTACTGTAGCCCTCTTTTCTGGCCGTCGGTAAACCAAGAGTTGCCCGGTTATGTATTTCTCTCGGATTCAGATGAGAGAGATGCCGAAGGCCAGACGAGCAGATGGTGGGTAGACGATGATGAGGAGAACACTTCACCTTATAGTCCACCAGACCAGACTAGAGACCGATCGACTACAGGTATATGAGTCCTTATTGGAATTTTCTATGTATGTGCATTTGATGTAGATTATTATTTAACAGTGGCGAGCGGAAACCCAAAGAGGCCGATAATCGAGTATTTATAAGTAACGGCGACCAAGCTGTGTTTGCTACCATCGGGAATCTGGAAATCTAGGACGGAAAGTAGTCATACATATAGATGAAAGGTGAATATTGAGAATTAAAAAGGTCAAAATAGTAATTGTGTAGTCGGAAGAGTAAGAGAGCCTTTCTAATTCGGAGGGAGATGCGTTACGAGAACGTTTTGGAATCTTTCAAGACTTCAACTTGATTTAGATTGTGTGGTGAAGGTCATGCGGTGAGGCGAATACGACTATACCAGCATTAACGCACCAGATTTCATCAGAGTTTCGAGGTTAAGTGTGCTGGGGTGAGAGAAATACTAGGATGGGTGACCCCCTGGGAAGTGTACAAAAAGTCTTAGAAATTTAGATATAAGAGGAAAATGAGAAGCTAGAGCAGCCTAAGGGAGATTGGAGTATGCGGAGTGGTTGGACACCTTAAGAGGTCGTGTAGGACGAGGCGGACTAGACCGGTGAAGAGAAAGAAAGTGCATCATAGCTCTAGAATTAGAATGAGTTTAAGTAGCGTTTGGAAATACCTTGCAAGCGAGGCGTTAGAAAATGTACATATGTATGCATATGATATCCCATTTATGGCTGTATCAGCCGGTATGTGTATCCCAGCAACCGGCGTTGCGGTATCTTGAAGGCATTAATCGAACAGGGTAATAAAGTTCAAGTGACAAAAGAACGTTACCAGGTAAGTTGATTTACTTTCACTATTGGATAGGTTTGGAGAGTTCTAATGCAATGACATTTGGAAAAGAAAGAAAGTGAAAATACGGAAGGTAAGGAGATCAAAGTGTTGAAAAAGTAAGAAACATGAGTGAACGAAGCCTCCAAGAGGGACGACGGGCAAGCACGAGACTATTTGGGTAAAAATTTGAAGGTAGGCATGTGAATTGGATAAAATGTGGCAGCATGGAACAAAAGTGGAATATGTGGGGTCAGAGAATAGGCTTCGATAAGTGGGGCTAAAAGGATTGTGACCACGTCGAGGAATGTGAAGTAAGAAAAAGAATGGTTAGGCCTTGCGACGATGTTAAGAGATTTCCAGCCCTTGAAAGGTATATTAAGGGATAAGTGTGTGGTCAAATTAACACGACTGCCTCGGACATGGAGAAGTTTTCCAAAAAGATGACTTAAGAATAGAACAGATTTGCGCATTTAAAGGAATATTTCACGAACTTCAGAGCCGATACTACAAATAACAAGAGAAGAAAGGTGCTCGAGGAGGAAGAAACCCAAGGAAGGTTAAGGATGAAAGTAGGAAAGGTATACTAATGGGTTGGTCGAAGGAAGAGGAGAGCTTTTAGGAGTAAAGTAACTGGAAATCTTTAACCATGGGAGTAAGAAGGATACTTTAACGAGTTGGCGGTAGGAAACCGATTACTCATCGAGGAAAGAACGAGGATGATGAATCGACATAAATGATTAGAAAATTAATAGCATGGAATAATAATTCATGTGAAGACCGAGAGATTCGATCATAGAGGAAATGAATGAAATGTAAGGAATGCGCATGGAAGACCACCCGGCCGTAGCATCAGAAAGATAGATAAAGGTTCGATGAACGAGGATAGAGAGAGTGTAAACTGTAAGAATTCTGTGCTAAGAGAAAAAGTAGCAGGACGCTCGAAAAACTTGGATGCACAGCTACGACATAACTGCGTAGTTAAGAAGGATTATGAGTAAGTGAGCTAAGCGGGTGAAAGGACTAGTAGTGGATGGAAGGGTATGGAAATGTTGAACAAAAAAAATGATGTTATAGACATAAATGGAAGAACTACTCAAGATAAGAAGAATTCTAGATATATTATAAGCAAGGTCGGGAAGAAAAATGAGGAGTAAGGTTCGTATTCCACTTTACGACCAACTGGGCCAAAGTGAAAACTTGCAACTTTTCACAGTACGTTCACGGGGATATTTTCGAGGTATAACAGGAATCATGCCTTGGAAACATAGACCTTTAACTTTTGATAACAAGGAAGATACGGAAACATTTATGAAATCATAACATAGGAATCATGCCTTTGAAAGAAAGGGACGAGCCTTAACATACCTATTCAGCCTCCTATTTTCTACGCTTATCCGTCCGTACTCGTAAATATACATTTGAGAGAATTCACACTATCGTTAGACTCATTGTTGCATACGTGTACTAAGCTTTCAATGTAAACTACTTTATATACTGCCAAAAATCGGGCAGCATCTCCCCTGTTTATATGCCTAGCCCGAAATCACAATCCAACAACAACAACAAAAATACCAACATCAATAACATCATTTCCAACACCAATATGTACCATAAAACATCCCACATGATGCTTTCCCAATTTCCACAACCAACCAACTCGCTATACAATTATTTAATGACTTTATCTCCGTAAATAAACCAAAATTAACATTAATAATAATAGGAAATTCATACCTTATTCTTGTTAAAATAGAGATATCTTCAATATCTACCTTGAATCCACCGCAAAACCATACTAGAATCACATCTATGCGTTTATCCGAGCTTCGATTAATACTCCGTCACTGGAAAATTGCTTACTTTTTGTTTCCCTCTCTCTCTCTCTTGAATTTCTAGAATTTTCTGGGAAAAATCTGAGCTAAAATCTGGTGAAAAAGAGGGTTCTTACCCTTTTTATAAGGGTCAAATTCGGGTCAAATCCGGGTCGGGTTTACTGTAGCATTTTACTGTAGCAGGTCAGTTAGTGTAGCACGCGTTTCTGCTATGTTAGCTGAACTTGTAACGTCCATAATGCTCTACCCCAATTTCCTATCGATGAGCGGTTTGTTGCGTTGGAACGTAGACTCGACGAACTTTATTTTAGGATTTTGTTTCACCTTAAAACACTTCATATACTAAGAGATATTTGTCCTCCAGGTTTGACCAAATTTTTGACACAAAACATTACCCATCCTTTCTCCAAAGTCGTACTACTCCATTTCTTCCACTCATTTCCTTATATAACCTTCTGGTATATCTTATATACATCCTTTACTCATTAAATATACTTAATAATGCTTTCTCCTTATATTCCAAAGTGGTTTTACTTAACCCCAACTCAACGTACTTATGTTTCAAATTTGATAAGTGCTCTTCAAAGATACGGGGTGTAACATCCTTCCCCCCTTAAAAACATTCGTCCTCGAATGTTGCAGTATTTCCAACCCACGACACCATCTTTGATTTGTTAGAACAATTATTTTTCCTTTAGGTCCGATTACCATTTGCTTGAACTATAACTTGGACCAGTCTCTTCTCATTCTTTCTTGACTCTTTTATTGCCTTCAATCATCTTCTTTCACTTCTTTGTCCTCATGTACATGATCGAAAATTAACTAGTTTCTCGCTCTTGTTATTTCTCCATTATGGTAGTCTTGACTTGCCATGCCATAGCTATTCCTCGTCCTGTAAGTACTCTTTTTTTTTTCTCACTCCTTTTTTTCCTTGTTAGTGGGCAGCTACCTTTCTCTCTCTATGACGCCCTCTTTGTGTTTACTCCTTCGGTGCCCTCTCGGGCTATCCTTTTTGTACCCGTTGATCTTAGATATACACTGTACCGATTTTTGTAGTCCATTAGTCAGGCTTTCTAATCCTTACCTCCTTATCGCCATCTCTTTTACCCTTACATTCCAAATGTTTACCCAGCATAACTGTGTCGCTAGTGAACCTAATGGTTATGTTCCTTTCGAAGGCCAGTTATATCATTATCTGAAATACGTATATACCTAATGTTTCTTTGCCATTTATTATCCTTCGCAGTCCAGTTAAACTTATGGAAAACTTGTACTCCGAGTTCAACTAATTTCATAGCTCGCAACATCTTCGAGCTCCTGCTACAACTTTTTCTTTACTTCCTTCCCTCACATCTATCAATACAATCCCAGAAGCATAGGACTACGACAATTATTCTATTATGACTCTCTTGCAACGCAAGTATACTTATCTTCGATTTCCTTGTATCGGCGATCGTTTCGTTAGTCGTTATTCCTTGTTGGCTTTCCGGTGTGGCCTTTTTACAATTATAGTTGGGCATAGCTTCACGTTGACGGTTCATATAATTCCATAGCATATGCTCTCATTTTCAGTTTGATTAGTGGTCCATGAACTATTTTCTAATATCCGATGAACTCTTTTATTTCCATTCATAGGAGCAGTGTT
Source organism: Lycium barbarum (assembly GCF_019175385.1). Lineage (NCBI taxonomy): Eukaryota > Viridiplantae > Streptophyta > Magnoliopsida > Solanales > Solanaceae > Lycium > Lycium barbarum. The sequence goes on along the minus strand of NC_083342.1, from coordinate 84,105,123 downwards.
CTTTCTTTCCTTCAAAAATTTCCAAACTACCAATCGGTGTTCCTTTTATTACAATTGTCATTGTCATCCCAAGTGTTCTTTGGGTTCGTCATCCTCTCCAACACCCTTTGTAAATTTAGCTTGGAGACCTTTCTTGCTCTTTTCATTACCCTTTAAGGCATGTCACTGCATACTTAGGTACGACGCAATTTTTGCCCGATACGAGGGATTTAAATCATGGCCTAAAAATATCGTAGTTCATCTTGGCGTAAAGTGCTCTCTTGAGTTATCTTTCGTACTTTCTCCCTATGTCTGCCTCGTGGTACACTTATTGTCTATTCATTTCTACTTCTTTCTGTTACCTTCCCGATATACCAATACACCTCGAACTCTGGCCCTGAGCTAATAAATCTCCTTTTCTGGAGCTTGAAATGTCATAGTTCCTTTCAAGTCTAGTATGTTCTTCCCCCCCCCCCCCCCCTTATTAAGGAGGTCCTTATACGCCCATAGCCTTCGAGTAACCGTCGTCTTCGATAATTATCTGCTGCCCTTCACGATCCTCTTAGGGTCGGGGTTCCGTCATCGTATGGTCTGACTTGTCTATTTTCTTTCTAGTTACAGTTTTGTATCCAATCGAAATACTTATAAGGGTTAGATCCAATTCCGATGCCTTCGTTTCCATCTTTTCACACCTCTGTCTTTTATGACTAACGGTTTTCCGGACACGCAAGTTAATGGGGACATCGAGATTCACCACGTCCTTTATGAAGTGGCCCGTAAAGTAGTTTACAGACCGTAAACTGCTATCGTCCTCCAACCTTCCAAGATTTCAACTTTCTACCAAATGTCTAAATGGTTAAATACGACCCGGAATACGGACCATAAATTGAAATACGGCCCGTAAACTGTGACCGTAAACTACCATTACTCTAGCAAACCTTTCTAGTTCTGTTATGCTTAAATACGGTCGCGAAGGACGGACCGTAAACCAGAATACGGCCCGTAAAGTGGGTTTACGACCACTGTGCATCCCGACTACTGTTCATAAAAATCAGATTTTGTGATTAATATAAGGGAACCTTTTCATTCATTTTCATTTCATTTCTCATCTACACCACTCAAGAACTCTCTAGAAAATTCTCCAAACACTTCAACCATAAGAATAACAAGGAAATCAATGATCAACAACATTAAATCCATGAAACAAAGTCTGTGAAACTCAAGTGAAGTTCATCCAAACCAAGAAGTTCCAAGAAAGGTGAAGTGGGGTTTTGGTGCAAAAGGAAGGATTCCACCCTAGGCTTGTTCCACCATCATCTAAAGTAAGTTTTATGACTTCATCATGTTGTTTAAGGTATTGGAAAGCTAAGATGCTTGAATGGTAGGAAAACATAGAAGATGGGTCTTAAAATGGATGAATAGTGTCACAATTGAATGGTAGTTGAATGGAATCATAAACGTTGATGTGCTATGATTATGAATATGTTGAAAAGGATGCTTAGACCATGAAATAAGTATTATATAGGAGGAAACGCGATAATGAGTTATAAGTATAAATGTGGAAAAATTAGAGAGAAATGGTGGGTTGTGGTTAGTGCATGTAAATGATGCTTGTTGATTTCAATATTGCGAGTGTTTGGGAGTTAATATGGAATATGGGAAAAGTAGTATAAACAAAGGAAGTACCGCCCAATTTTCCTAGAAATAGTAGCGCGCGTTCTTATAGTCGATTAACTAACGTAAATGTGAATTCTCTTTTGAAGGTAGAAACGCGATATCGAAGGAGAACAAGCGAACGATAGCTTAGTTAAACGTCAAAGGTATGTGAGGCTAGTCCCTTCTTTCTAATGGCATGAATCCTATAGCGTAACTTATTTCTTATCCATGAGTCCATGTCAATAATTAGCTACACAAGGTAATGAGTTAAAGTATAGAAAGTCTAATGATGTTATTTATCGCTTACACTCACCTTATATGCTAATTCCTTCAAGGTGAGGCAGAATGTCCATGATTGTTCCATAATGTAATCGGGGGATCACGACCTTACGTCACCCCGATAGAGTATGGTTGATCTTGAGCCTTATGTATGTATTATGATAAGCTAAGCATATTGTGATGAGCATATGATGATATTACTATTACACCTCGCCTATTTGGCCGGGCAGTCACCGCCAAGGCGGGAAGCTATGCGATACACCATGGCCAGATGGCATGGGTAGACACCACTAGTGGGCGGCATGAGATATTACCCCGGACGCGGGAGGCCTGGACGCAGGCTAATGTTATGATTATCACACCGATCCGATATGGACGAGCAGTTTATACATGATGCATATATGATATGATGATGAGCATGAGTAAGACAGCATGACTTGTTTTCCTTATACTTGACAGCCAGATTAAGATGTTCTATACTGATATCTTCTTTACATCATTGTCTTATTTGGTTGTTTATGCTTCTCATACTCAGTACAATATTCGTACTGACGTCCCTTTTCTTTGGACGCTGTGTTCATGCCCACAGGTAGACAGGGGGGAGAGCTCGACCTAGATCCGTAGGAGCTGTCAGCTGATTGGAAGCCCTCCATTGTCCCGGAGGTGCTCATGATTATTTTTTTGTGCATATATAGCCATGTATGTGTATTTCTGGGCACGACGGGGTCTTGTCCGTCCCTATGTTCAGTACTCCAGTAGAGGTTCGTGGGTACGCAGTGCGGGTTAGATAGTCTCACGAGGTCGTCACTGTGTATATATATATATATGTATTATTTTGATAGCCTAAAGGCACATGTATATGAAAGTATTTTATGTTTTCATATGAAATATGATTTTCCTACGCTAATAGTATAAAGACGATAAAAAGAGCATTAAATAAGTAAAACGAGCGGTGCTCTGCGGTTAGCCCCGGGTACCCGTCGCGGCCCCTAGTTGGGTCGTGACAAAAGTGGTATCAGAGCAGTTCGGTCCTAGGAAGTGTCTACGAGCCGTCTAGTAGAGTCTTGTTTATGGTGTGTTGCGCGCCACATCAATAAACAAGAGGCTACAGGGCATTTAGGAAAAATGACCATCTTTCTTCTATGGGATCGTGCGATAGAGCCATGTGTAAGATTTTATCCTCCCTAATGGTGTGTTATGATTTCAGAATGCCGCCAAAGGGAAAGGCTACAGCCGCCCAGAAGGGCAAGACTACGACAAAGAGGCGGGTAGAAAGAGATCCTCCGATGAATATAGATGAAGGAGAATCGCATAACGAGGCCCCATCTAATACTTCCTCTACCCCGCCCGATGTGGGAGAACAAGGAGGAGCCCCAGCTCTAATTCCTCCACCGGTTGCTTCGGGTCAACAAATGACCGAGGCCATTCAGCTATTGACACAATTGGTTGCCGCACAGGCACAACGACAAAATGTGGGTTCAAGTGACTGGGCAGAAAGTACCAAGGCCCGTGATTTTATGAGCCTAAACACTCCGGAGTTCTTCGGGTCAAAGCCGGAGGAAGACCCACAAGGTTTCATTGATGAAATGTTGAGGACATTGAAGATTGTCCGTGCCTCCGAGACCGAATCCGTGGATTTGGCATCGTATAGACTCCGGGATGTGGCAGTGTTATGGTACAAAAATTAGGTATCATCAAGAGGAGAGAACGCGCCTCCTCCGGTTTGGCAAGAGTTTGTAGATGCTTTTATTCGTCACTATTTGCCACCCGAAGTCAGCCGAGCTAGAGCAGACAGATTTTTAAATTTGAGGCAAGGGAATATGAGCGCCCGGGTATATAGCCTTCAATTTAATTCTTTGGCTAGATATGCCCTGGCTATTGTGGCCGACATGGGGGATCGGGTACATAGATTTGTAAGTGGCCTAGGGCCACATTTATTCAGAGATTGCTTGACGGCTTCCTTATAAGACGGGATAGATATCTCCCGAATACACGCTCATGCTCAGAATTTGGAGGGGCGACAACAACAACAGAGAGGTGGCCGTGATAATGATAGAAGGCAAGGCAAGAGGGCCAGATCCATGAGAGCTAGCAGTGATCATAGAGGGGGATCAAGGCAGACATATTCTGGGTACTCAGGCCAGTCAGTGACGAGTGCACCTCCTCGATTCGCAAGTAGGATATTTGATTGCTCTTTCCGTTCAGGACAGGGCCAGAGTTCGAGGGCTTCAGATTCCCAGTTCAAGGAAGATTATAGTTAGAGAAGACCCCTAGTGCCGCGATGCAACCAATGCGGCAGATTACATTCCGGACAGTGTCGTCAGGGTTCGGATGCCTGTTATACTTGTGGTCAGGTGGGGCATATGATGAGGGATTTCCCGTCGATGAGTGGCAGAGTTGGAGTTCAGCCTACAGGTTCAGCAACTGGCTCTTCATCAGTATGCCCGGTAGGGCAGACTCCCCAGATGACAGCAGGTCGAGGCAGAGGCCGAGAGGCAGCATATACTTCAGGTGCCACTCAGCCCCGTGTATATGCTTTAGCTGGACGACAGGATCTCGAGTCCTCTCCGGATGTAGTTCCAGGTATATTGTCTATATTCTCCCGTGATGTGTATGCATTGATAGATCCGGGTTCTACATTCTCTTATATTACTCCATAAGTTGCTGGTTGTATTAGGGTGAAACCCGAGTCAATTAGACCCTTTGAGGTACTCACTCCGGTTGGTGATCCCGTGATAGCAAGACAAGTGTACCAAAATTGTGTCGTTGTGATATGTGATCGTCAGACCAAAGCTGACTTGATTGAGCTAAAAATGGTAGATTTTGATGTAATCATGGGTATGGATTGGTTGGCGTCGTGTTATGCAAATGTTGATTGCCGCACAAAAGTGGTTCGATTTCAATTTCTGGGAGAGCCCGTGCTTGAAAGGAAAGGTAATGTAGCATCGCCAAAGGGTAGGTTTATTTCCTATCTTAAGGCAAGGAAGATGATAGCCAAGGGTTACATTTATCACTTAGTTCGGGTTCATGACACAGAGGCAAAGCCGCCAACTTTCCAGTCAGTTCCGGTAGCAAATGAATTCCCAGATGTGTTCCCAGATGAACTTCCAGGACTTCCTCCAGAAAGGGAAATTGAATTCGCCATTGATGTGTTGTCGGATACCGAGCCCATTTCTATTCCTCCTTACCGAATGGCCCCGGCAGAATTAAAAGAGCTAAAGCCGCAGTTGAAAGACTTGCTTGAAAAGGGGTTTATTAAGCCCAGTTCAGCACCGTGGGGAGCACCGGTCTTTCTTGTAAGAAAGAAATACGGATCCCTACGAATGTGTATCGACTACAGGTAATTAAATAAAGTGACGATAAAGAACAAATATCCTCTTCCCAGAATTGATGACTTGTTCGATCAACTACAAGGTGCCAGGTGGTTTTTCAAAATAGATTTGAGGTCGGGTTACCATCAAGTGAGAGTTAGAGAAGCAGATATTCCTAAAACAGCCTTCAGAATGAGATATGGCCACTATGAATTTCAAGTGATGTCGTTCGGGTTGACTAACGCTCCGGCCGTGTTTATGAACTTGACGAACAATGTATTCAGGCCACTCTTGGATTCCTTCGTGATAGTGTTTATCGATGATATTCTGGTGTACTCTCGCACAGAATCAGAACACGCAGATCATTTGCGAATTGTCCTTGGCATTCTTCGAGCCCGGAAATTATATGCGAAGTTTTCAAAATGTGAGTTCTGGCCGAATTCCGTGACATTTCTGGGCCATGTTATTTCAAATGATGGCATTCGAGTTGACACTCAGAAAATTGAAGTGGTGAAGACTTGGCCAAGGCCTACGACGCCTACAGAGGTCTGTAGTTTTCTAGGTTTGACAGGTTATTATCGAAGATTCATAGAGGGCTTTTCGTCTATTTCAGCCCCATTGACGAAGCTAACCCAGAAGTTAGCCAAATTTCAATGGAATGACGCTTGTGAACGCAACTTCCAAGAGTTGAAGGACAGATTGACCTCAGCTCCAGTTTTAACACTTCCAGAAGGGTCAGATGGTTATGTTGTGTATTGTGACGCTTCCGGTGTCGGATTGGGATGCGTATTGATGCAGCATGGTAAGGTTATTGCATATGCTTCGAGGTAATTGCGGAAACATGAGAAGAATTAGCCAACTCATGATCTCGAATTGGCTGCAATCATTCATGCCTTAAAGATGTGGAGACATTATTTGTACGGTGTGCACGTTGATATCTATACAGATCACAAAAGTCTTCAGTACATTTTCAAACAGAAGGAGTTGAATTTACGGCAGAGGCGGTGGTTAGAATTATTGAAGGATTATGATGTGAACATTTTGTACCACCCCGGGAAAGCAAATGTAGTAGCCGATGCGCTTAGCCGACGATCGATGGGTAGTTTATGTGAAATCCCTCCAGAAAGGAAAGAGATGGTTCAAGAACTTCGCCAACTGGCTAGTCTTGGGGTACGTGTAATAGATTCGGGTGATGCAGGGATTAGTATCAACAATCCCACAATTTCATCCTTGGACATGGAAGTGAAAGAACGGCAATATGAAGATCCTCAATTGTATCGTTACAAAGACACGTCTCATGGAAAAGAAAAATCTCCATTTGAAGTTTCCGCAGACGGAATTCTTAGGTACTGGGGCAGATTATGTGTGTCGAATGTAGCAGAATTGCGCAGATGAATTCTTGAAGAAGCACATTGTTCTCGGTATTCAATTCATCCAGGTACAACTAAAATGTATCATGATCTCAAGATGATGTATTGGTGGGATGGCATGAAGAGAGATGTAGCCGAATTTGTAGCACAATGTCCAAATTGCCAACAAGTAAAACTTGAACATCAGAAGCCAGGAGGCTTATTGCAAGCAATAGAGATACCCACCTGGAAATGCGAAGTGATCAACATGGATTTCATCGTGGGATTACATCGTTCCCGTGGCAGGTATGACTTTATATGGGTGATTGTGGATAGATTGACGAAAGCAGCCCATTTTCTTCCAGTTAGGACCACGTACTCAGCCGAAGACTATGCGAGGTTGTATCTCAAGGAAACTGTGAGACTCCATGGAATCCATTATCTATTATCACAGATAGAGGGGCACAGTTTACAACTAAGTTCTGAAAATCTTTTCAAAAAGGTTTGGGCACGCAAGTGAAGTTTAGCACGGCATTTCATTCGAAACTGATAGGCAGGCCGAGCGTACCATTCAAACCTTAGAATATATGCTACGGGCGTGTGTGTTGGATTTCGGTGGTAGCTGGGGCGATCACTTACCCCTTGTTGAGTTCGCATACAACAATAGCTACCATTCTAGTATACAGATGGCTCCATATGAAGCTTTATATGGAAGGAAATGCAGATCTCCAATCGGATGGTTCGAAATAGGAGAAGCACAATTAGTGGGCCCTGAATTGATCCAACAAGCAATAGAAAAAGTCAAGGTGATCCAAGATCGGTTGTTGACAGCTCAAAGTCGCCAAAAGTCCTATGCGGACAATCGTCGACGAGACTTGGGATTTCAAATTAATGATGGGGCATTTTTGAAAGTGTCACCAATGAAAGGGGTGATTAGATTTGGTAAGAAAGGGAAGCTAAGTCCCAGATACATTGGACCCTACAAAATCATCCGCAAGGTGGGTCAGGTAGCCTATGAATTGGATCTACCTTCGGAGCTTGAATCAGTCCACCAATTTTTCCACGTTTCGATGCTCCGCAAGTGTATAGGAGATCCCACGAAGATTGTTCTGATAGATGATGTCCAAGTAACAGAAACGATAACCTATGAAGAAGTGCCTATTGCTATCCTCGACAGGCAAGAGCGAAAACTCCAAAACAAGGAGGTGGTTTCAGTTAAAGTCTTGTGGCGAAACAATAACCGGGAAGAAATGACATGGGAAGCGGAAGAGAGTATGAAGTCGAAGTATCCCCATTTATTTCGACCCCCAGGAGAGATTTAAGATGAAACGCCAACGATATGAGGTACGTATGCTTATTTTTCATGTTTTTGGTCGCGTGTGGCCATAGATATGTCGATGTTGTGATGTAGCCCTATGAGGCGATGATATTATGGGATGTTGTGACAGGTTGGTAGTGCCAAATTACAGGGGAAACTCTGGCGAAATTTTTCTAGAATCCCCGATGACTTATCCAAAAAGGGGGGATTCCTGTTACACCTCGGAAATCTCCCCGTGAACGTACAGTGAAAAGTTACAGGTTTGCCCTTTGGCCCAGTTGGTCGTAAACTGGAATACGGCCCGTAAAGTAGTTTACGGACCGTAAACTGCTATCGTCCTCCAACCTTCCAAGATTTCAACTTTCTGCCAAATGTCTAAATGGTTAAATACGACCCAGAATACGGACCGTAAATCGAAATACGGCCCGTAAACTGTGACCGTAAACTACCATTACTCTAGCAAACCTTTCTAGTTCTGTTATGCTTAAATACGGTCGCGAAGGATGGACCGTAAACCAGAATACGGCCCGTAAAGTGGGTTTACGACCACTGTGCATCCCGACTACTGTTCATAAAAATCAGATTTTGTGATTAATATAAGGGACCATTTTCATTCATTTTCATTTCATTTCTCATCTACACCACTCAAGAACTCTCTAGAAAATTCTCCAAACACTTCAACCATAAGAATAACAAGGAAATCAGTGATCAACAACATTAAATCCATGAAACAAAGTGTGTGAAACTCAAGTAAAGTTCATCCAAACAAAGAAGTTCCAAGAAAGGTGAAGTAGGGTTTTGGTGCAAAAAGAAGGATTACACCCTAGAATTGTTCCACCATCATCTAAGGTAAGTTTCATGACTTCATCATGTTTTTTAAGGTATTGGAAAGCTAAGATGCTTGAATGGTAGGAAAACATAGAAGATGGGTCTTAAAATGGGTGAATAGTGTCACAATTGAATGGTAGTTGAATGGAATCATAAATGTTGATGTGCTATGATTATGAATATGTTGAAAAGGATGCTTAGACCATGAAATAAGTATTATATAGGAGGAAACGCGATAATGAGTTATAAGTATAAATGTGGAAAACTTAGAGAGAAATGGTGGATTGTGGTTAGTGCATGTAAATGATGATTGTTGATTTCAATATTGCGAGCGTTTGGGAGTTAATATAGAATATGGGAAAAGTAGTATAAACAAAGGAAGTACCGCCCAATTTTCCTAGAAATAGTAGCGCGCGTTCTTATAGTTGATTAACTAACGTAAATGCGAATTCTCTTTTGAAGGTAGAAACGCGATATCGAAGGAGAACAAGCGAACGATAGCTTAATTAAACGTCAAAGGTATGTGAGGCTAGTCCCTTCTTTCTAATGGCATGAATCCTATAGCGTAACTTATTTCTTATCCATGAGCCCATGTCTATAATTAGATACACAAGGTAATGAGTTGAAGTATAGAAAGTCTAATGATGTTATTTATCCCTTACACTCACCTTATATGCTAATTCCTTCAAGGTGAGGCAGAATGTCCATGATTGTTCCATAATGCAATCGGGGGATCACGACCTTACGTCACCCCGATAGAGCATGGTTGATCTTGAGCCTTATGTATGTATTATGATAAGCTAAGCATATTGTGATGAGTATATGACAATATTACTATTACATCGCGCCTATTTGGCCGGGCAGTCACCGCCAAGGCGGGCAGCTATGCGATACACCATGGCCAGATGGCATGGGCAGACACCACTAGTGGGCGGCATGAGATGTTACCCCGAACGCTGGAGGCCTGGACGCAGGCTAATGTTATGATTATTACACCGATCCAATACGGATGGGCAGTTTATACATGATGCATATATGATATGATGATGAGCATGAGTAAGACAGCATGACTTGTTTTCCTTATACTTGACAGTCAGATTCAGATGTTCTATACTAATATCTTCTTTACATCATTGTCTTATTTCGTTGTTTATGCCTCTCATACTCAGTACAATATTCGTACTGACGTCCGTTTTCTTTGGACGCTGTGTTCATGCCCACAGGTAGACAGGGGGGAGAGCTCAACCCAGATCCGTAGTAGCTGTCAGCTGATTGGAAGCCCTCCATTGTCCCGGAGGTGCTCATGATTATTTTTTTGTGTATATATAGCCATGTATGTGTATTTTTGGGCACGACGGTAGTAGTCTAGTAGAGGCTGGTGGGTACGCAGTGCGGGTTCAGTACTCCAGTAAAGGCTCGTGGGTACGCAGTGCGGGTTAGATAGTCTCACAAGGTCAACACTATATATATATATATATATGTATTATTGTGATAGACTAAAGGCACATGTATATGAAGGTATTTTATGTTTTCATATGAACTATGATTTTCCTACGATAAAAGTATAAAGACGATAAAAAAAGCATTAAATGAGTAAAACGAGCGACAGAACGAGCGGTGCTCGGCGGTTAGCCCCGGGTACCCGTCGCGGACCCTAGTTGGGTCGTGACAATTCCCTTCCTGATAACCCGTAAATGTTTTCCAAAATTTCAATATTTTTCCAAAACAAAGGTTTATGATTTTGTAAGCTTTTATGACTACAACGACGGACATGTTTTTGTTATGAAAACGATGATGTCAAAGATGAGAATATGTCTATGATGATTATGATGAGAATGGTTTCATGTTTGAAAGTCTCAAGTTGTGGATTCAATATGAATATGAGAATATTGAGCTAGTTCTTGATCCTCAATTTTATTCCGTGATAAAGACTCTATTTTCTAAGGACTTCAAAGTATATGAATTGACGCCTTATGAGATTTATGACCTTATTCTATGTTTTCTCTTGATGTTATTTTTCATTGATAGTCGCACCTTAAAATAATTGTTCCTTCAAGGTGAGATAGAGCGATGATGATTATTCCATAATATAATCGGAGGTTACCGACCTTACGTCACTCCGATAGAGACATAACTTTCCTTGGGCTCTCCTGCATGCTGCTTACATGATATATGTATATGATACATAAACATGATATAAGTACATGATACATGAACATGATACATATATATATATATATGAATATGGGAAAGAGGGCCAGAGCGCTATAGACGCGTATCCACCTGATCAGTTGGTATTATATGACATGATATCATCCCGGACGCGGGACATATGTGGCTAAATGGATCGGATCCGACACCTCGGCAACATGATATGTTCTATTTTCTACATATATGAACAAGAAATGTTTTTCAAAGAAAGCTAAGCATGCATGGTATCCGCCCTAAGAGGCACTCACGTGTACAAGTTACTCTTTTATCTTACGATATGCCCTATATTTCCATTTTGTTATTATTCATACTTTACATCCCTTACTATGTTACTATGCGGGACCATGTAGCCAGTCGGACGATCCATCGCAGTAGGGTCTTCTCTCAGCAGCAGTCAGTATGCTCCATCGATCCGGAGCTACACCCCTTTTGGTATGCTATTCGGCTACATACATACATGGGTACGGCAGGGCCTTGTCCTGTCATTTCTATAGTCTGTACTCCATAGAGGTCTGTAGACAGTGATATGTAGTCGTGATATTATGTAGCCTCGTCGGCGTGTATTTTGTTGTTCAGTATATATGTGTGGCGGCCCAATCGGCTCACGTTGTTATCCTCAGTGTTTATGTTTATATGTATGCGTTGGCCGTGTGTTCCCGGTACGGTGTCTTTTATGTTGATTGTTCGGGAGACAGTATAGCACAGTTACAGATTGTATATGGGCCCAGGATAGCCAGTGAGTAGTAAATGCAAGCACAGGAGTGCTTGGCCAGTAGTGGTCGGGCACTTTTTACGGCCCATCGGTTATGGTCGTGACATGCCGCCTCTTCAGCATCAGATTCTTCTGGTGCATTAGTCTCCTCTTCTCGACTAGGCAGGTCAGGAGAGCTTGATGAGTGCTCCCCATCACTGCTGGTCCCCTTATCAGAGGGGGAATCTGCCGGAGTTTGGGTTGCTCTTCGCAGCCTTGTGGTTCGTGCAACAGGAGCCTGGTCTTCATCGCGGAGCCTAGTTTGTACTTAGGTTCGGCCTCGCCCTCGGCCCTGTTCTGTGCCCTGATCACGACCTCTTGTTTTAGCCATACATGTGGACTACATATTAGTATCTGTAATAATGAACATGTAAACAAGGATGCAAAACTCTCTCTCTTTTATTTTATTTTTTTATATATAAATACGGGCCGTGAAAAACATACGGTCCGTAAAACAGACCGTAGATTTGGGACAGAATGATATGCCTTTCATGGAGTTATACGGTCCGTATAATTTTTAAGGTCCGTAAAACTCTTCGTAAATTTTGGGACAGGAATTTTGGGAACTGAGGCAACTGTTTTACGACACAAGTGACGGTCCGTATAATTTCTACGGTTCGTAAATTTATCCATATATATCCTTTTCTCTGTAATCAGTTACCCAGGTTTCTCCCTGACCCTATGCATTCAAAACTTGTTCTTAGCCATGGAACCCTGTTATTTTGCTCGTATCATGTTGGGGTTACTCAGACTTCACCCCAATCTATTCTTTTTTCTCATTCAAGCATTTCATCGGATAGTTGGTGGGCATAACGAATGGTTATATCAATTAAAGACATACACACTCGAAATGCCCACCGACCCAATGGGATTTTCGAATTCTCGTGTCCCATGAGTCTAATGTTCAGCAACACAGCCAAATCCCCACCCCATCTGATTTCAAGTTCTATTCCCTTAATCAATAAAAATCCCAGAAATCACCCATAAGGGTATCTAGGAAGCACACATGAGATCATAACTAGGGTATGAGAGCATTAACAAACCTGATAGCGACGGATATGAATAACTTCACTGAAAAATATTAGTAGCAAAGGAATACAAATAAAATGCCTTTTTCTTCTTTGCTTCAACTGTTGTGGGTGAGAAGGGTTTTTTTTTTTTTTTTTTGTGGATATGGTGGGTGAGGAGTGTTTTTAGGGATGTGGTTTGGTAGTGGAAGGATTAGAGGGAGTGAATTTAGGGTGTTTGAATTTGAAAGGGAGAGAAACTGTTGATTTTGGATTTGAAGTTGAAGCAAAAATAACGCTCAATTTATTATGTATACCTTCTGCGTTTTTATTTTTTTCCCGTGAAATCTTTGTTTAAACTTACCTGGCCCTTTATGCTTGAAATCTACGACCGTATAAATTTCACGGCCGTAGATCTGCGACGGTAAATTGATCTGACGATCCTTGGTTCACTCTTAAACAAACGGCCCATATAAATTATACGGTCCGTACGTTATGGCGTAAATCAAGGGCAGAAAGAGCTTTTACCTGACTCATGTTCTACGCTTCCATCTACGGACCGTATAAAATATACGAACCGTAGATTCTAGCGTAGATCATTAACAGAGAACCATGTTTTTTTCTTCTTAATCTACGGACCGTACATTTTATACGGACCGTATATTCTGGCGTAGATCATATCCAGTGTCTATTCTTTGTATCCTGCACCAAAACAAACATTACCCTATATGCTGCAAACAAAAATAGAACGAAAAATAAACATTACACTTGGGTTGCCTCCCAAGAAGCGCTTGATTTAACGCCGCGACACGACGTTGGTAAGCATTCACACCTTATCTGCGTACACCAGATCATTGTTCGTTCCGAGGTGCTTCAACCTGTAGCGGTCAACAATCCTATCCTCTGAAACCATTCCATGATAGTGCTTCAATCTGTGCCCATTCACTTTAAATGTCCGAGTTCCATCTCCGGACTTTAACTCAATTGCTCCATGGGGTGAAACACCTACCACCTCAAACGGACCAGACCACCTTGATTTAGGCTTACCAGGCAGCAACTTCAACCGAGAGTTAAACAACAATACAGGGTCACCCCTTGTAGAACTCTCGCTGCATGATCTTCTTGTCATGGTATTGCTTCAACCTTTCTTTATAAAGTGTTGCACTCTCATATGCCTGGTACCGAAACTCATCCATCTCATTTAGTTGAAACAACCTGAGCTTGGTTGCTTCCTCCCAATTCATATTCAGTTTCTTCAGCGCCCGCATAGCCTTGTGCTCAAGTTCAACCGGCAAGTGACAAGCTTTTCCGAATACAAGATTGAAGGGTGAAGTCCCAATCGGAGTCTTGAAAGCAGTCCTGTATGCCCATCGAGCATCATCGAGCTTGCGGGCCCAATCAGTTCTATTTGCATTTACTGTTTTCGCTAGAATACTCTTGATCTCCCTATTAGATAATTCAACCTGCCCACTTGTCGAAGGGTGATAAGGTGTTGCCACCCTATGTTTTACACCATATTTCTCCATCAGTCCCGCGAAAGCTCTATTACAAAAGTGGGATCCACCATCGCTGATTATAGCCCTCGGAGTACCAAAACGAGTAAATATGTTCTTCTTGAGGAACCCCATAACACTCTTGGCCTCGTTATTAGGTAAAGCCACCGCTTCTACCCATTTTGACACATAGTCCACAACAACCAAGATGTATTTCATGCCACCCGAACTCACAAAGGGTCCCATAAAGTCAATCCCCCATACATCGAACACTTCTACCTCCATAACAAAATTCATCGGCATCTCTTGCCTTCTGCCGATATTCCCTTGCCTTTGACATTGATCACAGGACCGCACCACTAGATTAGCATCATGAAAAATAGTCGGCCAGTAACAGCCGCACTCAAGTACCTTAGCCGCAGTTCAGTTTCTGCTATGATGACCCCCAATAGGAGAGTCATGGCACGCCTTTAGAATTGCCATCACTTCACTTTCAGGAACACAACGCCGAATGATGTTGTCAGCGCATGTTCGGAACAAATAAGGCTCGTCCCAATAGTACTGTCGACCATCCCGCAAGAATTTCTTCTTTTGGTAGGCTTTGATATCTTCTAGAACTATGCCTGTTACCAAATAATTGGCAATGTCAGCATACCACGGTGCCACCTCCATTGACACAGCCAACACCCACTCATCCGAAAAAGCATCATCTATATCAAGCTCATCAAAAGGTCTCCCAGCCTCTTCAAGCCGAGAGAGATGGTCAGCAACCTGGTTTTTAGTGCCCTTGCGGTCCTTCACCTCAAAATCAAACTCTTGCAGCAATAGCACCCATATGATCAGTCGCGGCTATGCTTCCTTCTTTGCAATGACGTATCTCAAGGCTGCATGATCAGTGTAAACCACTACTTTGGACCCCAACAAGTAGGCCCGAAATTTCTCAAAAGCAAACACATTGGCAAGCAACTCTTGCTCCGTCACTGTGTAATTCATCTGGGCAGCATTCAGTGTTCTGCTTGCATAATAGATCGGGTGCATAATTTTATTGTGCCTCTGCCCAAGCACAGCAGCTATTGCAAAACCACTAGCATCACATATCAGTTCAAATGGCAAGGATCAGTCAGGAGCAATAATAATAGGAGCAGTAGTGAGACGCTCTTTTAACTCCTCAAACGCCTTCCGGCCCTTATCATCAAACGCAAACTTTGCCTCTTTTTCAAGAAGCTTTCACATTGGGTTGGCAATCTTGGAGAAATCTTTGATGAAGCGCCTGTAGAACCCAGCATGTCCCAAGAAACTTCGGACACCTTTGACCGAGATAGGTGGTGGAAGTTTTGCAATCACATCAATTTTCACTTGATCGACCTCGATTCCCTTTTCAGAGATTTTGTGACCGAGGACAATTCCTTCCTTCACCATAAAATGGCACTTCTCCCAATTTAGCATGATATTTGTCTCCTCACTTCTTTTTAGCACTTGACCCAGATAGCCAAGACAATCTTCAAACGAATCACCCACCATAGAAAAGTCATCCATGAACACTTCCAAGAAATCCTCTACCATGTCAGAGAAGATTGACATCATGCACCTCTGAAAAGTGGCTGGTGCATTACACAAACCAAAAGGCATCCGGCTAAATGCAAACATCCCATAAGGACAAGTAAAAGTGGTCTTCTCCTGATCTTCCAGAGCAATGCTGATCTGGTTGTAGCTCGAATAACCATCAAGGAAGCAATAGTAGGAACGCCCTGCTAGCCTATCAAGCATCTGATCAATGAAGGGCATAGGTAAATGGTCCTTGCAAGTTGCTGTGTTGAGCTTGCGATAGTCCATGCAAACTCTCCATCCGGTGACAGTTCTGGTTGGGATCAACTCATTCTTAGCATTCGGCACAACAGTGATGCCTCCCTTCTTAGGAACACATTGGACTGGGCTCACCCATTTACTATCAGCAATTGGGTAAACTACTCCTGCATCTAACCATTTGATGATCTCTTTCTTGACGACCTCTTGCATATTCTCGTTCAGTCGCCTCTGATGCTCTACACTCGGTTTGCTATCTTCCTCCAACTGGATTTTGTGCTCACAGATCCCAGATGGAATACCTCGAATGTCTGCTATGGTCTAACCAATAGCATGCCTATACTCCCTCAACACCTCCAAAAGCTGTAAAATCTGCTCCGCAGTCAATAGGGCTGAAACAATCACCGATAATGTATTGTCCGGACCAAGGAACTCATATTTCAGATGTGATGGGAGCTACTTAAGCTCCAACTTAGGTGGCTCAATGATCGAAGGCTTTGCTGGAGGAGTTGTTCTATTTTCCAGATCAAGATTTAGCTTCTTTGGGTGGTATGAATATGAGCCCAACCCAACAAGTGAATTAACTGTCTCCACATAGCCTTTCATGTCTTCTGCATCGAAATTCATAAGAATACCAGATAGAGCTTCACCCAAACTTTTTTCTTCCATCTTGAACTCCACTGCTTCATCAACAACATCAAACGAATCAATTACCGAAATACTCTCGTAAGCACTTGGTAACTTCATCCCTTTGCTAGCCTGAAAAGTCACTTCTTTATCGTTGACTCGGAACTTGATTTCATTTTTCTCCGAATCCATCAGAGCTCTCCCTGTAGCAAGGAAAGGTCTACCCAGAATAATAGGAATGTCCCGATCAACAGCACAGTCAAGAATCACAAAATCAGCGGGCAACATAAAATCACCAACCCGCACAAGTACATCATCAACCACCCCCAACAGGTCTTTTGATAGACCTATCAGCCATTTGTAACCTCATAGTAGTCGGCCTTGGCATCGCCAAACCTGATTGTTTGTATATAGCAAGAGGCATCAAATTAATACTCGCCCCACTATCACACAAAGCACGAGCAAAATCATGGTGCCCAACTGAACAAGGAATGGTGAACGCTCCAGCATCTCCCTTTTTCTAAACAGTTGTATTTGAAATGATAGAACTCACAGTGTGAGTCAAACTCACGATTTCATATTGAACCATCTTCTTCTTGGTCAGCAGATCCTTCAAATATTTAGCAAAATCGGGCATCTCCTTGACAGCTTCCAAGAAGGGAAAATTTAGAGATAGCTGCTTCAACTGATCATAAAACTTCTCGAACTTAGCATCTTCCTTATTCTTTACCAACCTCTGAGGAAAGGGAGGTTTAGATTTGAAAAGCTGCGTCAAAAGGCCGAGAGCCCCTTTTACAGCCTGCTTGCTTGTGTTATCAGCTTCCTTCACCATCTCTGGAATATCAGCAACCTTCTTGTTAGTAGGATTCTCATCAGCAATGATGGGTGCTTCAGACTGCACCTCCTCCTCTTCATCTATCGGCTCAAGATCAATCACCTTCTCATCAGCCCCCCGGAGTATTTTACCACTCCTAGTAGTGATGGCAAACATACGGTCTACACCACCTCCCCCATTCTTTGGATTTGGAATAGTGTCACTCGGAAGTCCTTCCTTTTTAGGAGGGTGTTGCTCTCTAGAAATATCCCTCATCTGTGACTGAAGCTTCTGAATAGCCATTGTATGGGAACCTACTGTTTCTGTCAGCCCAGATAAAGTCCTTTCAGACTTAGATTGATTTGCCAGAATCTTCTTAAGCGTTGTTCCAACCTTCGAACTACCTTGCTCTGTTGACTGCCCTTTCGGTGGTATATAAGGATTGGAACTCTTGTTCCCGAAATTTTTGTTGTTGTTGTAGCTCCCTTGGTTCGCACCACCATAATTATTGTTGTAGTTCCCAGAGTTGTTGTAAGCACCTTGACCTTGCTGAGGTCTCCATTGATTCTGATCCTGATTCTGATAGCCACTCTGGTAATTCTGTCTTTGGTAACCCCCTTGAGAGTGTTTAACATAATTAGGATCTTCACCCTGCATAGGTGGCCCATCATGGAACGGACCATCTTGAGTATGGTACATCCCTTTTGGCAAAACTGTATCATCCTCACAAATATTTACTTTCTTGATTTGGGATTCATCAAACTTCTTCGTTAGCAAGGAGATATTTGTTGCAAGTTCTGCCAATGTTTGCTGGGTGTCTTGATTCTCCTTTACAATATGCTGGATCATAGCACTACCATATGGTACCACATCAGCATTGTTTGAGTGCCAAGCCTGATTATGAGTCGTCAGCTTGTTAAGTATGTTGGTCACTCGTCGAAAGGTTTTGTTCATGAAACAACCATCAGCTGCATTATTAGCAACTGACTTTGTCACTGGATCTAGCCCTCGGTAGAACTTCTCCATTAATATGTGTTCCGGAAAACCATGATTCGGGCTCTTCTGCAAATACTCTTTGAATCTCTCCCAGGCTTCATATAGTTGTTCCCCCGGTCGCTGCTTGAAGTAATATATCTTGTCACGAATTTCAGCCTTCTTGCTAGGGGGGTACCATTTTGTGAGAAGAGTAGTCACCATCTCTGCCCATGAAGTAATCGAATTTCGGGGCAGCTTCTCAAACCATGTTCTTGCCTCCCCGGTTAAGGAATATTTGAATAACCTCAACCGAATAGCATCTTGTGGAACGTTGTTCTGGATGTGATTAGCACACACATCCACAAAATTCTGTAAATGACGTTGAGCGTCATTCTCGGTAGAGTTCCGTAAGTATCCCTCAAGCTTCAACAACCGGTATAGAGAGGAATCAATTTTCACGCTAGCAGCTACAACTCGAGGCTGAACAATAGCATATGCATAGTCCTCCTCTGCAACAAGATCAGTGAAAATATTCTCATCATTTGATTCATTCGCCTGATTGTTCAACCGATTCACCTGGTTGCCAGCACGTTGATTTTTCTGATTCTGATTCATGTTCGCCTGGTTTACACAGAGTAGCAAACAAGGTGTGATGGAATAAGCAAAAGACTTCAATATAGCAAACACTATTTAGCAATTTCAAAACCGTATTCCCCGGCAACGGCGCCAAAATTTGATACGCTCAAATTACATCTATTAATGGTATAACGCGGACGTTGTCAAATATAGCAACCTAACAAGGTTGGGGGCGAATCCTACAGGGAATATGGTGTGAAAAGGTTACTAAAATCGTAGGATGCTAAACTTAGGTCTAATGTCTTAATCCGATGATTTTGGTAATAGTTGGTTTTTCTATAACTAATTGTTATCTATTGCTTTGGTGGAAATTAATGGTAAACGAAACTAAGGTTGTGTCCCCGTTAGATAGAGTGTATGATCATGGGTATTGATCTCGATATACTTCTAATGGATCATTATATGAATGCACTTAATCTCTATATGAATCTCTACTATTTCCCAATAAATAAAGATTATGTCTTTCTATGATTTTCCCAAATATAAGAAAGTAACTATGAAGAACGATTAATCATGCCAAGTAAATTATTCTTATTCCTAAGTGAATTTATTAAACAAAGTTTAGAGTTTTGGGTCCTTGTTAGTTATTCTTACCGACCCTAATTATTTTTCCAAATAAATCAATGTTTATGGCTTTAATCAATGTTTGCAACCATTAATTATGAATGAAGAATGAAGAATAACTAAACCCTAATAATCCATTATGTGTGTATCAATCACAACCCAATCACACAACACCCATCATTGGGTTCACAACCCTAGTAAGGGAAATTAGCTACTCATGGAGGAAGAAGAACAATAAGAAATAAGGGGGATCATAATGCTTACAATTGATTGCTTGGACTTGAGAAATCACTTGCAATTGTTTGTAATCTCCAAAAGATTACAAAAATATGAGTAACTAATGCTAAGGAAAATAAAAACTGAGTTTTGTAGTAATGTAATTACAAGAAACCTAAAATCAGGTATTTATAAGAGTCAAAACCGTGCAAAATTGGATTGACAAAATTTCCCTGGACGGAACAATGTACGGACCGTACATTTTATACGGTCCGTAGAATCAGTGACAGTCTTCCGTAAAATCTCTCCAGTTGTCAGATGCACAATCCACTTTTACGGACCGTAAATATTATACGGTCCGTATAACTTGCCCGTAAATCCTCTTCTCTTTAAGACTCTTCTGGAATCAACATACGGTGAGTTTTACGAATCGTAAATATTATATGGTCCGTACTTCTGCCTGGACTTCCACTTCATGTCTGAACCCTTTCTGTTAAGCATCTACGATGGATTTTACGGACCGTGAATATTCTACGGTCCGTATGTTCCTCCGTATAGATCAGGCTCCAGTTAGTTTTCTTTTCTTTGCACAACTTTTTACTCCATTTTCATGACTTGCTCCCGAAATACGTTAAACATCTGCAACATGTCACAAACACATTGAAAAGACCAAAACTTGCTTAAAAACAAGTAAAACTTATAGCCAAAAAGTATCGAATGCGCCATAATTTCACGGCACATCACCCAACATTAGAGTCTATGTCCCTCTTTACTTCCACACATATCAAGTATGCCTCACAACTAAGTCTTGTATTACTAAGATGCTACATTTTTCTATATATTATCATTAACAGTAAATCATACATCAAGTTTCATCTAAGTACTGTCGTAAGTTTATATCACAATTCAAGTCTAAACTCATTATCCTTCCTTTCTCTGATGATATGTGTCACAATAAAAGAGAATTAGGTACAACACATATTACAACACAACAATTCAGGTAACAAGTCTAATCAAAATAACAGGGAAACAATCCATCATCAACAACAATCAACCTAATATAAATCCATCCGGAATCAACACAGTATGAACACAACTACACCTTCAACTATTGCTTAAATAACGGCGACAAGCCCACATAATCAGAAGTCATACGAACCTAGCTAAAGTTCAACCAAAATGCCATATCCGAAGGCCTAATCATGCTTTCTGCCATCAATTCTACATAATATACGCTTTGCTAATCAAAGGCTAACTAAAGTAAGCCGTAACCTACCTGGATGCCGAGCAACAGTCTCGAATCGTCAAACGTTAGACTTGCCTTCCTCTTTGGAGAACCTCGAAATGATTAACGTCTATCAAATATGATTTCTATGTCAGAATAAGAATCTAAGGATACCTATATTGCCATAGTTTTACCCAAAATTCAAAAATGGACTCAAAATAGCCAAACCCAAGCCATGAGGGAAAAACTATAATCTTATCGCAAATTCAGGTACAATATAGTCAAAATAGTACTCTATGAGCCTAAACGAATCCAACGATACCCATATTGCTATATTTAAAAAAAAAACAAAATACCCCTACAATGTGAATCCGGGTTCATGAGGGTAAAAAGGGAAACTTAGTGCACAATTATATTACCCATCATCTAGTTAACCTTCAATCTTAATTTCCTGAAATTTTATTCATCACAAGATATCCAAATTCATCTTTTCTATTTTTAGCCCTAAGGTTCTTAACCCATTAGTTCTTCACAATTAGCGTGTAGGATGACTATGAGGAGATGATGATAATCGACAAATAAATAATGAACACTAGGTTAGAATCTTACCCCAAAGTACTTGTGAATCCTCTTCCATTGTTATCTCCCAACCCTTC
The DNA here is from genome assembly GCF_019175385.1 of Lycium barbarum. Lineage (NCBI taxonomy): Eukaryota > Viridiplantae > Streptophyta > Magnoliopsida > Solanales > Solanaceae > Lycium > Lycium barbarum. Next base: position 84,083,425 of record NC_083342.1, on the reverse strand, counting down.
AACTATTGAAGGTTTCATAAATTCTTAGGTTCTAATTTTGCACCACCATTAATGGAGCTTAAGCTTATCATGGAACTTGAAGAAGAAAGGAAAAGGAACAAATAAAGGTGGGGACTTACGCTCAAAGATACTTTTATCAATGAAGGAAATGAAGTTTGCCTCTTTCTCTCTTGAAAACTAACTTTGGGGTCTTTTGGGTACTGGTTCGGAGTAGGAATATAAAAATAGGGTATTCTGCCCCCGTCTGTCGCTGCGCGGTCAGTAGGTACGCTACAGTGGACCCGCTATAGGGGCCACGGATCTGCTATAGCGGACCTGCTGGAACAGCCTGAACGAAAGTGGTCATAACTCCCTTATAAGGAGGAGAAACGCGACGATTCTTTTTGCTATAGCTTCGTAATTATTCTACGGATCTAATGGTTCAAACCTCACACAAAACAAAGGTCTTTTGATCAATCTGGACCTTTTTTTAGCCAAAGACCTAGGGCGAAAACATCGAATACGAGCACGACAAAACCCAAACCCAGCTGAAACTCTTCAGAAACTCACCAAACTTGTGGACAAGTTCAAAATCATCATATTAACTTGTTGGAACTTCCAAAACATTGACACGGGGTCATCCTAACCCGACGTTGACCGTGGTCAACTCTAACTCGTTAACTTAACTACCATCTCCATCAATGACTCAATTTGAACTGGAACCTTGCGGGAACCAACCCAATGACTTCATTAAGTCATAGATCATACTAACGGGACTTGGGGAAGGGTCAACAAGTTTAAATGGGTCAAAACACTATAACAACCAAATAGGTTGTTACAGTTGATAAGTCTACTAAAGGAGTATGTGGACATCTTCGCATGGTCATACGCTGACATGCTTAGATTGAGCACTAGCGTAGCATCAACCCAGTTACCCATCAATGCGAGTTTTACCCCCCGTAAAACAGAAAATCCAACAATTCTAGCTGGATCTCAACATCGGTATTAAGGACGAGGTAAAAAAGCAAATCAAATCAGGAGTGGTAGAAGTGACTTCATACCCTACATGGTTGGCCAACATAGTGTCGGTACCTAAGAAGGATGGAAAGATACGGATATGTATGGATTACCGGGACCTCAATCGAGCCAGTCTCAAAGATAACTTTCCACTCCCAAACATCCACATACTTATAGACAACTGCGCTAAGCACGAGCTATAGTCGTTCATGGATTGTCTTACGGGTTCTCATCAAATCCTAATGGACAAAGAGGAGTCGGAAAAGACAGCCTTCATCACTCCATGAGGAGTGTATCATTATAGGATAATGCCATTCGATCTCAAAAATGTCGGTGCGACTTACATGAGAGCTATGACTACCATCTTCCACCATAGGAATATTGAACTATACATGAATGATGTCATCATCAAGTCAAGAGAAAGTTCAGAGCATACCACACAGTTAAGGAAATTCTTTGACAGACTCCAAAATTTTAATCTGAAACTGAACCCAGCTAAATGTGCATTCGGAATACCTGTCGAAAAATTACTTGGATTCATAGTCAGCAGAAGGGGCACAGAACTAGATCCAGCCAAGATCAAAGCGATCCAAGAGTTACCTCCTCCCAAAACCAAGAAGGAAGTCATGAGCTTCCTGGGATGACTAAATTATATTAGACGATTCATAGCCCAATCTACCATCATTGTGGAGCCCATACTTAAGCTCCTGAAGAAAGATGCACCTACAAAATTGACAGAGAAGTCTCAAGAAGCTTTTGATACCATCAAGAGGTATCTGTCCAATCCACCCGTTTTAGTACCTCCCAGGCCTGGGAGTCCACTTTTGCTATACCTTTCAGTTTTAGAAAATGCCTTTGGATGTGTGGTAGGACAACATGATGAGGCAGGCAAGAACGAGCGGGCCATATACTATCTAAGCAAGAAATTCACCTCCTGCGAGGCATGATATACGCCGGTGGAAAAGACTTGTTGTGCCCTGACATGGGTGGACCACAAGTTGAGGCAATACTTCTCATCATATACCACCCACCTCATATCCAAGATGGATCCACTGAGTTATATTTTTTGCCAGCACATGCCCATCGGGAAGCTGGCCAAGTGGAAAAGGTTGCTAAGTGAATTCAACATTGTGTACATAGCACAAAAGGTCGTTAAAAGACAAGCCTTGGCCGACTTGCTAGCTGAAAGCCCAGCGGATGAGGATCTTGAGCCCCTTCAAACTCATTTCTTGGACGAGGAGTATTAGCCATAGAAGAAGAAACGACAGAGCCTTACACGGGATGGAGATTGTTCTTTGATGGGTAGGCTGTCAACTACAAAGGTTTCAGAATTGGCGCAGTTCTGATATCAGATAATGGGTAACACTACCGAATGGCTGCAAAGCTCAAAGTCCGTTGTACCAACAATATTGTCGAATATGAGGCTGGAATCCTAGGCCTCAGGATGGCATTGGATATGGATATCAATGAATTACTGGTCATAAGAGACTCTGACTTGCTGATCCATTAAGTGCAGGGAGAATGGGCCAAGGAGAATGGGCCACCAAAAATGACAAAATCTTGCAGTATGCGAACTTGGCACAAAGGTTGTGTAAAATGTTCACAAAGATTGAATTCAGGCATACTCTAAGAGATCAGAACGAGTTTGCCGATGCGTTGACCAAGATAGCATCAATGATTCAGCATCCTGAAAGCAGTCACATTGACCCTCTGCAGATAAGCCTGAAGGAAGAGCATGCCTATAATTCCCTCATGGAAGTAGAGCCAGATGGAAAACCATGGTACAACGACATCAAGATGTATTTGGAGAAACGAGATTATCCCGAAGGTATCACAAGTGGGCAAAAGAAAACCGTCAGAAGAATGGCCAACAGTTTCTTCCTGAACAAGGAAATACTATACAAACGGACATCGTACTTGGGTTTGCTCTGATGTGTGGACGCCATCGACCCCACGAAACTGTTGGAAGAAGTACATGCTGGGACTTGTGGGCCTCATATGAATGGATCCGTGTTAACCAAGAAAATCCTCCGGGCAGGATATTACTGGATGATAATGGAAAGTGACTACTGCAAGTTTGTACAGAAATGCCATCAATGTCAAATTCACGGCGATTTAATCAAAGTCCCACCAAGCGAGCTCAATGCTATGAGTTCACCCTGCCCTTCGTCGCTTAGGGTATGGATGTCATTAGACCCATTGAACCTGCCACTTCAAATGGGCATCGATTCATTTTGGTTGCCATTGACTACTTCACTAAATAGGTGCAAGAAACATCATACAAATCAGTGACGAAGAAACTAGTAGCTGATTTGTGCGTAACAACATCATATGCCGCTTCGACATACCCGAGTCCATCATAACGGATAACGGGGCAAATCCAAACAGCCATTTGATGAAGGATATCTGTGAGCAATTCAAGATTAATTATTGGAACTCAATAACTTACCGACCACAAATGAATAGAGCTATGGAAGCGGCCAATAAGAACATCAAGAGGATATTGAGGAAGATGACGGATAACTACAAAGGTTAGCATGAGCAACTGCTGTATGCTTTATTGGGATATCACACGACAGCCCGAACTTCGACAGGGGCAACTCCTTGTAACGGTTCGCATTTTCGCAGGAGGGGTTAGCACTCGGAAAAGCTACTTCAAAATCGTTGGTGCTCTTTTGGACTTTGTTTTAAAAGAGTCGCCAACTAATTTTTAGGAAAATAGGAAAACCAGTTTTGAAGGGTTTATTCATACACCATGAAAAATCTTTCTTAATCCAAAGTTATAGATAAGGGTTCTGGTGATCCCCTTGGGAAGGTGTTAGGCACCCTAGTATTAAGGATCCGTACTATACGCCTGACCTTCGAATTCCAATGTGTGAGTATTTGCATGAACTGTTTATTTGGTGTTTATTTCCCATAAGAAAAGTATGTCATTTTACATATCATTTTGAAAAGATTTGAATGTATTCCCTTTACATATAGGATATTTAGGTTCGGATTTATAATATTCGGATATAATTAGTTCCTTTTATATATAAGGATAGTAGCAGTTTTTGTAAAGATACAAAAGTTCATTTAAAGTATGAGATAAATGAGTTTTGTCCATGCTTGACTCATACATAGTCCAGGTTAATCAGTTTAATACGTTTTTAGAATGTCCTTATCTAAAACTTTGTGTTTGCAAATGATTTACACGAATTTAACTTATAAGGGGTTTGTTTTATATAATCTAACTAATTTTTTGGTCCTAGAATTTTAACTTTACGCCCAATTGTTTGTAAAATAAAAGTAACATTTTTTGTGCGCTTGGGTCCAAACTTATGTTTTTTCTAAAAAAATTAGTTAAGATCTGTTGGGTTTTTAGCCCAGAATCTCATTTTTCCCTTTAGCTACTGGGTTCATCCCAAAACGTGTTTTCCCTCCTTTTTTCTGGAAAATTTTGGTTAAGTGGGACTTTAAAAATGTGATTTTAGGTTGGGCCTTAGCCCTCAAAATTCCAATTTTTAAACTAGGTCCAGTCCAGAGAAAAAACTTGCATTTTGGTACATGAATACTATATTTCTTAGGACTATTCTGGATGTACAATGCAATTTCGGTAGTAATATTCCATTTCAGTTGGAAAATGCAGTCAGATGTTTGGGGCAGTGTAAGTGATCAAGGGGTAGTAACTCATATCACGGGAGGAAACTTTGCGCAGAGTTCTATTACTATTAATGGGTGGCTCCGCGATTTCTTATGGGCACAGGCATCCTAGGTAATTCACTCTTATGGTTCTTCATTATCTACATATGGCCTTTTTTTCCTAGGTGCTCATTTTGTCTGGGCTTTTAGTTTAATGTTTCTATTCAGCGGACGTGGTTATTGGCAAGAACTTATTGAATCCATCACTTGGGCTCATGATAAATTAAAAGTTGCTCCTGCTACTCAGCCGAGAGCCCTGAGCATTATACAAGGACGTGCTGTAGGAGTAACCCATTACCTTCTGGGCGGAATTGCCACAACATGGGCATTCTTCTTAGCAAGAATATATATATATAGATAGATATTCCAAAGAAAAAAATTGTTTCTGACATTTAAAAGCATACTACATTTACACGCAATTTTGAAATTATTTTTTTCTACCAGGATTTAGAAGAAATCTTTTGGAAAACTGAGTTTAAAACAAGAAAATGGAAAACTGAGTTTAAAACAAGAAAACGTTCTTTTGGTTAAAGAAGAAAAAACGTCAAGCTTGGTTTTTCTTTGTTTAGGAAGACGATAGCAATATTTTCAGTAAATGAACTAATCCTTTTCATTCTTTTTTCCTGATTTATTTAGCCATTTTTATTCTTTCAAAAAAAAAAATCGTTTATATTAAGCCGAGCTTTGAAAATCACGTGGGGGCCTAAAGTCGAAATAAACGGCATATGTACCATTTGCCTAAGATGTCTAATTCAAACCATAAATGATTCCAATAATAGTGTGAGTTGTTTTACAACATACAAATACAATACAACACTTTAATCAACAAAAGAAAGTGGCATGATCAAATTAAAGGAGGAGGGATAGAGAAGGGGTGTGCCTGTCACGACCCGACTCGGGGCCGCGACGAGCACCCGGTGCTAGCCCACCCGAGCACCCTCATAGCTTACTCTTATACTTACATCTAGGTGAGCCACAAAATTATACATACATTTCCATTCATTCGTCAACTAGTCCCAATTGGACAACAGTACATTTATATCACCATAGGCATCTATGCCACATCAATGTACATGGGCCAACGTGGCTGACAAAATGATACACAAAACATAGGCCGACAAGGCCGGACATGTCTAACCATATACACATGACTACGAGCCTCTAGGAAAAGTATAACATATCACATGAGCGGGACAGGACCCCGCTATGCCCATAATTATATACACAAAAGAATAAGCACCCAAAAGCTATGGCTCCGAAGGAAATGGAGCTCCGCTATGTAATCTCTGATAAGCAGCTATGGATCAAGTTTGTCTCCCTGTGCACCTGCGGGCATGACGCAGCGTCCACAAACAAAAGGACGTCAGTACGAAGAATGTACTGAGTATGTAAAGCATGATTAACATCAATATAGAAGCATCATAGACAATATATGAAGTGGCATAGGAGGGAAGACAATAATATCATCATCATGGCACTTACCTGCCTTTCATAGGAACTTTCCATTTTTCATGCGTATTTCATAATAGTGCTCGTATTCGTATACATGCCCCTATTCGCATTCATATACATAGTCTTTTCACATTCATATTCATATTATATACATAGCCATACACTTATATACATACATAGCGTACCCGACCATAAGGTTCGGTGTTTCATACATACTTGGCCAACCAAGGCTCAATGTTATTTCTACCTGGCCCTACCAAGGCTTCAGGGTTATCCGTACCATCTGCAGATGTGTGCGCGCGTTACGTAATCATATACATACATATATATATATACATCCATATACATATATTCTACCCGGCATTATAAGCTCGGGGTGTCATTATAGCCCTTCATAGGCACATGTGAATACAATAGCCCGTAGGCACCTTTAGCATCATTATTATTATCATCATCATCACTAACATCATCGTTTTCGCTACATCTCTATCTTATGCTTACTCGTCAAATGGGGCACGTAGTACATTCGTAGCACGTATCGAGGATCGTGAGCTTATGAGCTCGGAGTGTCAATCACTTGAATGCAACATACTCATATAGAGGATTTAAGAGTTTGGCCAAGGAACCATGCCTTATGAAAGAAGGGTTAGCCTTACATACCTTTTCGTCAGACTATTCTACACTTCCACGCTTCCTTCCAATGCTAGTGTCTATACCTTCATTAATATCATAATAATGGCCATTAGTCATTCACGTTATCCACATTATTTAGATTCCTTAGTTTGCCTCTAATTCACCCATATTCATGGTCATAACATCCAACTTCGTCCATTCGTCTAAAGTGTCTAGTTCATGATCTTAGTACCATTTTTAATGCATTCATATCACAACACAACAACATTCATGATTCAATTCAAACTATTCCTCAAAATGTCACTATTCATCATTCATGACCTACTTGACCATATTTTCTACAATCCATGTACTTCAACTCTTCAATACCTTAAACATCATGTGAAAATCATGAATCTTACCTTAGAAGTTGTAGGAACAAGCTTTGGTTAATAATACTCTAATTTGAGCAAAACCCTAGTTTTCCTCCATTTGCATTTCTTGACTTGAATGGTATTTAATGGCTTGCTTACACTTGCTTCACTTGTTTATGTTGTTGGTGACTTATAATCCTTGAAAACTTATGAAATAAATGTAGAGAGATGATTTTAGAGGGAAGTGGTGTAATGTAGAAATGAAATAAAACAAGTCTTGGTCCTCATATTTAATGAATTGAAATTCTGTGCTGAGGTGTACAGTGGTCGTCCATGGAGGTTTACGGTCCGTATTCCAGTTTACGGACCGTCCCTCGTGGTCGTCTTTAACCTTAAGTAGAACCAGAAACTTTGGTTGCATGCATGGTGATTTACGACCATGGTTTACGGGCCGTAAATCACTTTACGGTCCGTCCACCAGGTCGTATGTTACCACTTCTCAACTGGGCAGAAATTTTGAAACCTTGCATGGCAATTTACGACTGCCAGTTTACGGACCGTATTCCATTTTACGGTCCGTATTTTGCACTTTACGACCACTGGGCAGTTTTGCCAACTTTCAACTTTTCACATTTCTCGACTTTTCATTCTAATCATTCTCGTCCATGTACGCACATTGCTCATGAAACATTATACACTCGCACTCTTCGCACACATCACTAGTTCGTTTACTTGCGTGCCAACGGGAAATTTTCCGAGGTGTAACAGTGCCAAACCCCTAGTTAACCATTTTTACCCATGGTTGGGCCTTCATGCCATTTTCACCCATGAATGGGCCCTCAATAATATTAGCTTCCATTTCTTTCAATCGGACTCAATAATTTTTTAAGGAAATTTTCCTACTGGGCCTTTGGCCAAATAGGGTGGCTGGATTTCGGCCCAAATGGCCATACACTAAAAGGGGGAAAAGAAAAAGGACCCAAGTTAGTCTACGCTTGCCAAACCTATCAGAAGTACAATTATACACATAACTATATATATCAAATTTGGTTACAAAGTGCAAAATTAAAGTACTCGATTGTATACTATTGGTTTCGCTGATTTGGAACTCATACCATATAAGGAAAAAGGTTGTCACCACTCGAATTCCCGACGCCACACAAGTTCCAAGGGGTTTCATGAACCCTAGGCATGGCTGGACATCGGGGAATGGCTAAGACCTATCCCCCCGAATCACCTCAACTCCCCAAACCAGTGTTGCCATAAGATACAATCAGAACCCCATAATTGTGCACAAGCATCACCACGTATGGAAGTAATTTAATTACAAACAATACAACAAATAAACTCAAAGTCATAATAAAGAGACTGAGACAGGTATAGCGGTGTAATGATATGAAAAATAACATAATAACTTCAAAAAACACTTAATCAATAAATGAATCAAACGAAAATCATCCTCTTTTCCTTTACTTTTTGGGGTTTAATGAAAACTGGCCTATTTCTAATTAAACCTAGATTGGGCTGGGTAACTAACTTGTTCCCTTATATACACATAGTATACTATGATATATACATGTGATGTGTATATCAGGTGTATACTATATGTATATCCCTCTTCCTTTTCATTAGCCTATGCATATTCTGTGTATATTCATACTCTTTGTATTTAACTTTTAGACTCAAGATCATTTCATTCACCTAAATAGTCCCTGCCCCCTTAGAACAGTGTTCAAGATAAAATCAAAGCTAATTCAAGTCTAACTTAACTCTTTTACATATCAAATAAATGATTCACCACCTTCACATGTTAACAGGCCTCATAGTAGTAAGTGTGAGAACTGCTTAATGCAATAACAGAACACAGTAGAGAGATGTAGGTAAAGAGAAAAATCATACAACTTATGATCACAAAGCAAGGTTGGAATACCAAGAAATCTGAATTCAAACAACACTAAATGAATTGAGACTGAGCAAATTTATATTCCCAGGGAAACCCACAGAAATGAGCCTTTGTTTTAATCAACAGTAGTATTAGCATATACACAACAAGATTTCATGTGAGTTGCCACTTAGGTAAAAGAGAAAGGAGCAGTTATGTATATCACCAAGCCCTACAGAAAAAAGGAATGACATAAGGTTTCAAACAACTCTTTGTAACTCAAAGTTTTCTTAACCCCCTAAAAAGGACACTTATTACTAACAGACTTAAACTAGTCCATTTCTTTTTAGAAAGAAAGCAAAAATCACCTTATTGAAGCAACCAATTTCTTCTTCCTAATGTCCTAGGTTCTCTTAGGCATTCAAACAAGTTAACTTTTCCCACCCTTTTTACTTCCAACCTTTGATAAAATGATGGGATTTAACGAAGATCAATGCACCCTCATGACAGGAATGCCCCCCCCCCCCCCCTCCTCTCTCATGGTTCATAGGTTGTGTCATGACACCTCTCATTTGGAGGATAGGTACTATGAATCAAGCTAAGCTTTACTCTTCCCTGACCCTTTGAGGTGTCTTTGAAAAGACCACCCTATGCCAAGTGGTTCACAAATTGTTTAAGAGTACTCACAACATCCTTAAGCCATAACATTAAACCAATTCGAGCTTATCACTTATTCATTATTTGACACAGACTCAGTGTTTAGTTATCTCCTCCCATAGTTCTAAACATGATATGGCTTTAAACATACCAACAGTATAGAGACAAACCTCATTAAACAGGGTATAACTTTATCCTCTCAGTTCAGGTTACACCACAATACATAGTAAGCTTTAAATGTAACAGTTCAAATTCAAAACCAAGAATTCCCACCGATCTTGTCTTAACTAAAATGTCCTCTAGCTAGATTCAAACTATGTCTAGTACACAACACAGACAGGTCATGCATAAATATATCATACAGGTTTTGCTTAACATATTCATTCATAAACAACATAAAGCAAACAAGTTGGACTCTGAAACATGGATCTAGGTCCTGACAAATGACTTACTCCCAGAACTTTAGTCAATATAGCAGTTTTTAATCCCTTTAATTATGGAAGAGAATGTGACAGACCCTCACACTTTGTTTTCACTTGGTTTTAATAGCATAAAATCTCAAAGGTTCCCCCCAGGCATGGTAAACTACTTCTAACCAAACATAAGGCCTCTGTGAATCCCACAGCCATCGGAATAAGGTTTAGGAGAAAAGAAAACCTCATGGTCCTGAAAGAGAAACAGGGCAGGGTGAGGTCATCACCTCCCTATCCCTCTCCTAAGTCTTGCTTTCAGTAAAAAGGGAACAAAGGCCCCACTGCTCACTACCTCCAGTTCATACCTAAGCTCACATTTTACTCTCCTAAGGCAACCTCAACTCCTTACCCATCCTCATGCCTAGTGGCAGCCACCAAGACCTTGTGGTGAAGACTAGTTTGACACTGCCTTCAAATCAGATTTCATCTAAACACCTAGTTGACCATACAAGTTAACAATTTCAATCAATTCAGTCTAGGGTCTCAACTATGCAACTATTTTGAATTCCTTTTAGACATTACCACTTTGAAAAGATTTGAACATCTTAATCATTATAAACTGAAGTTAGACCGAACACCAATACTTAGAGTCAAATAGCTTCTTTTACTGATTGATTAATCATTTTTAACAGTCAAAGAGCATATTAAGGTTCAATTACATGTTTCAGTGTTACTGGACCCCTTTAAATACTCAAACATGAACCAGACATGAAAAGAGAAGGGTCTAATGACATAAAAGTCAAGACTAGATTCTGTTTAAATGAACAACCATGACACACAATCATCTTAGTTGTATCTAGGTGTTCTCATTCATCTTAAATGGTCTTACAAACTTAATGAACCTACACTGGCCTCTAGTGGACCACTTGGGAACATATTACCAACTAAATGAACTTTAATCTCAACCTTCATTTTTAGAATTTCTATATCATATTCTAGAGTGTTATTGTTTCATACTTACCATCAGTATGTAAGACACAACTAGTTAAGGTTATTCTTTAGGCCAATACAAGCATACTTAATCAGACTTAGGTATACTTAGGCTTATTCAAATGCAATTAAACCTCATTCAATCATGTTCTAGTGCCTTGACCACTCCATAAAACTCAGATAAGCAACTAGATTCTTTTAGCCTTATTTTAATCCAATCATGATCCTTTATTTATCCTAATCATTGCCTTATACCACTAAACATGCCATAAACAAAGTATGTAGACTTAGGAAAAGCAGATTGAAGACTCCAGATTTACATAGTCTCATCAAGAAAATAGCCAATGCCTTAAATTACTTAAGATGGATCATCATAGTACCTTAGCAATCCCTTACATTCAAATAGGATTAGTATTAGTCTAAAAGTTCACTAAAGTTAATATTATTAATTTGGTAACCAGATCTTGTCATGTTTAAGGAATGAACAGCCAATCAGGAACTTCAACATCTAATAAAGCATACAACAATATGTACATCCCTATCTATAGAACAACATCAATAAATTATCTAGACTCACACATTCAGTTCATATTAACATCCAATATTAAGGTTAACCACGTACTTTATGAAAATAAGGAAGTAATCTCTATTTCCAAACATCTAATGAACCTTACGCATCATTTGGAATAGCACATTACCACTTAATTGAACCAAAGACAATCTAACAACAAACTAACATCAAACAGACCATTATCACATAACAAAAACTACTGAAAAATAACAAAAATGAGCAACAAGACAAAATGTTACCTTTTTAAAGTGCAGTTGTGGTCAAGATTAAACTTGAAAGCCTTTTCGTGCTTCCAAAACCCACACTCAGCCATTCCAGGCTCAAAAATAAGAAGAAACATATTTTTGACCTAAGAAAAAACCTCAATTTATGTCAAAGTTTTAAAATTTTATACTAAGAGGCCTGAATTCGAAGTTTCTAGCCCCTTTTGATTTTTTCCAATTTTTTCCGACCTTCTTTGATGGTGAGGGTGGGGTTCTATTTATAGAACCCCAAAAATTGTTCAAACCCTCAAAATATCAATGTGGGACAACTAATCTTTCTCATAAAATAACCTTGTAAACCAAATCTATGGCTTAAAATGACTTAACAACAAATGAATGGCCAGATCTGAACCTTATTCGACTCGATCCAAATCATTCACCCCCAACAAATGGAAATCGAGTAAAAATGAACACAATATAACAAAATCAGACAGCAATAATCAACTTTGACTAAATAATTTCAAAGAAAAGCAAAAGAAGAAGGGTACATTACCGATTTTGCATGTAAATAATGCTTTAAAGCTGCGCATCTTACACTTACCACTTTTGGGACGAGAGAGAAGGAGGAAACAGTGACGGCTACTAGGGTTTTACGAGAAAGAGGGATGAGAGAGAAAGGGAAGGGGAAATGGGTTGTTTGTTTTTGATAAATGAAAAAGGGATATACCCCTTTATCTGTACGCGGGGTTGGGCCGGATCTTGGCCAATTTTGGGCTGGACTCGGTCCAAGTCCTAAAAATATAAGGCTGGCCCCTTTTTTGTAGTGTATACATACATATATATATATATATATATATATATATATATATATATATATATATATATATATATATATATATATATATATATATATATATATGTATACTTAGTGTATATACGCGTATATATAGAGTAAAAATAGGTAATTTAATAATCAGATAAAAATTACAATTGATTATTGGTAATAATGTTCCGATTATAAACAAATTAGGGCATAATTAACCTATTAAAATAATTTTAAAATGACCAATTGAGTAAATGGGCTTAATTTTGCGAATATGGCCCTAATTGATTCTAATCCAACTGATCATTTCAATTATGGCCATATTTGGCCTAATTAGCCGATTTTAAAATTAAATTTCATTAATGACCTTAATTAATTTGAGCCAATGAATTTGGTTATTTCAATTAAGACCACTAAGAGGCTAATTTTACAAAAATGACCCCAATTTCCTTAAACCATGAATTGGTTAAATTAATTGAGGCCATAAAAAATTAAATAATTTAAAAATCAATTTGCAAAAACGACCACCTAATTGATTAATTAAAACATTTATAGATAATTATAAATAATTTTGACAAATTACATTTATATAAAATTAGGGATTAAGGGATGAAATGGTTAATTATTTAAATTACTCAAACTCCTTGAATTGAACGGAATTAAGTATTTTGCTAATTTTGATTTTTGACAATTTAAAAAATCAAATAAATGATTATTATTTTTTCAACAAAATGCCCTTTTTTCTTTTGATTAAATCTAACAAATACCTCATAAATGTCATAAAAAGTAACGTACCAATTAATTTCTAAATAATTTAAGATGTCATAAAACTCTTTTTACCAATTTAAAGGGGTAAAATATGGACTTGAAAATTTTATATAAAAATCATTTAAACCCTTCAAAGTGCATAGCTCATTTTATTTATTTTCCAAGGACTCTGAGTAATTAAAATAAATTACGAGAGGTCAAAAATTAGGTGTCAACACTTCTAACTTGCTTGTTTATGGTACTGAAGCAGTCATACCCGTCGAGGTTGAGATACTGTCGCTAAGAATCATTCAAGAGGCTGAATTGGATAATGCAGAATAGGCCTGAGCTCAACACGAGCAATTGGCTTTGATTGATGAAAATATGATGCTTTCTGTATGCCATGGTCAGCTATACCGACAGAGGATGGCGCGAACTTTCAACAAACGAGTCAGAGCTCGACTCTTTTAGATAGGGCAAATGGTGGTCAAAAGAATTTTCCCACACCAGGACGAGTACAAAGAGAAGTTCACTCCCAACTCGCAAGACCCCTATGTGGTCCGCAAAGTACTCTCTAGAGAAGCGGCGGTACTAGCAGAGATGGATGGGCAAGAGCGGCCTAAGCCAATCAACTCAAACGCGATCAAGCGTTATTACACGTGAGGACACGTCTTTTCAACTGTTTTGGTATCTATTTGCTTGTAATATTCATTTATTTACTTGCATTAGTTGTTCCTTTGCATGTAATCGTTTGTAATAGATAGGAAAAAACCAAACAACTTCCTTGTATTATGAACTACGCAATGACCTGACTTCCCCATCATGGGATACATAGGCAGTCCTATTTGGCACTCTTTTTTTTTATTCCGAACTACGTTCGACCTGATTCCTGCTGCGTCAGGATACGTAGGCGCTCCTTGAGCTCGGTCGTACCAAAAGAAAAAATCAAGAAACCCCTAGGAAGCCTCAGAGAAGGGACTTCAAGAAGGATGCAAACCTGGCACGAAGAGATTGCCACACATGCCTAACTGGGGCGTAATTTTTGAGACAGCCTCAAAAATTCGCGTTGCTAGCCTGTCACAAGAATCAACCAACCTAAAGTCCCAAACTGGGGGAGAAATTTTGGGAGGATCCTTAACCAGTTCAACACCCTAAACTGGGGCAGAATTTCCTATATTTAAAGATTCGGCACGAGAGTTCGCCAGCCGATATAGATCTAAACTGGGGCAGAATTTTTGAGAGGGTCTCAAAAAATTCCGCACAAGAAAATGAGGAAACCTTAGTCATCAAGCAACAGAGAAAGGATTGTTTCTCGTTCGAAAGACCATGTCATGACAATTAGCTTCACAACTTTAAAAACATTGCATTTGTTTTCATAAGTAACTAACTCTTGCTTAACATTGATAAAATAATTTTTCTTGCATGACTGAAATGAATTCATCTTTCGAATATCGAATCCAAGGGGATTTGGGTCCAAGGAAGCCGGCGAGGCCAAAGATGTGGCCAGAGTCAGCAATACGGATCAACTTTAATAGGAAACTAACCCTTTGCTGATGCAGGTCCCCGTGCCTTTAGGAGGACGACCCAATTTTCTAATTTTGTTTCATGCGCAGGTAAAAACGGTTACCAGACGAGATTGGGGCCACCACCAGAGACAGGATTTGAAAAGTATCCAGCCACGAGGGATATAAAAGGACCTGAATGCCATAAGGGAAAATATTTAGCCACGAGAGCTATAAAATGACCCAAATGCCATAAGGGCAAATATCTAGCCACGAGGGTTACGAAAGGACCTGAATGCCATAAGGGCAAGCATCTGGCCACGAGGGATATAAAAGGATCTGAATGCCATAAGGGCAAATATCTAGCCATCAGGGCTATAAAACGACCTAAATGCCATAAGGGCAAGCATCTAGCCACGAGGGCTACAAAAGGACCTAAATGCCATAAGGACAAGCATCTGGCCACGAGGGCTATAAATAGAATGTGAACGCCATAAGGGCAAAATATCTAGCCACAAGGGTTACATGAATAAACAAAATGCCACAAGGGAAAATATTCGACCAAAGGGTCACAATAAAGCAAAACGGCACATCTGACCATGAGGGTCACAGCTAACACAAAGGACGAAAGAAAGACGATTTAGCTAAAGGGGCTATATCTGTCATTTTTTATTTGCCACGAGCACCATTCATTCATCCTTTTCATTTTCCATGTGGGCCATTCATGCATTTTTTTCATTTACCATGAGGGTCATTCATACAAACATTGTCGAGAGGACCATTCATACAAGCATTGTCGAAAGGCCATTCATACAAGCATTGCCGAGAGGCCCATTCATACAAGCATTGCCAAAAGGCCCATTCATACAAACATTGTTGAGAGGTCCATTCATACAAGCATTGCCTAAAGGGCCATTCATACAAACATTGTCGAGAGGTCCATTCATACAAACATTGTCGAGAGGGTCATTCATACAAGCATTGCCGAGAGGGCCATTCAAACAAACATTGCCGAGAGAGCCATTCATACAAACATTGTCGAGAGGGCCATTCATGCAAACATTGCCGAGAGGGCCATTCATACAAATATTGCCAAGAAGGCCATTCATACAAACATTGCAGAGAGGGCCATTCATTCAAACATTATCGAGACGGCCATTCATACATGCATTGTCGAGAAGGCCATTCATGCACGCATTTGCTGAGAGGGCCATTTCATTCAAACACTATCGTAAAGTCCATGCATTCATACAAATTATCGGACGTAATAAAAGGGTCAAAGTGATGTAAATCCAATCAGATGACTGCAATTTTCGCTCCGAAGGTCAAAACGATGTTAATTCGGCCAGATGGCCACAATATTCATTTTTCAAAATCAATCACAGCATCACTCAGCAGATGGGAGCAGATTGGCAGCCACCAAATGGAGCAGGCTGATGAAATCAGATCCAGAAACATAGGGAGCAAACGTGAAACTTTTTCTTATGCAGTCAGTCGAGATAGGGTGCCCATGAGAGTCAATCTCTCTGGTAAGGGCTTGGAAGATCCGCTCTGCTCCATAATCAGCTACATGAAATTACATACTTGCTTATTTGTTTTCTCCGCTTTTCTTTAAAATTTCCCGCACACATAAAGACATTCCCGCATAAGGGATACCCTTTTCTTCCTATCGAGTTGAACTACAAGTGACTTGATTCTCAAAGACCAGGGATATGTAGGCGAACTCAATACTAGAGAGTCCGTCACACTCCAACCAATCATCCCAGACATCTCAATTTTGGTGATCGGGAAATCTGAAATTTGCTTAAATTTTCATTTAGAAGTCTAAATAGAGTCAAACTACAAGTGGTCTGAATTCTCATGTAACCTAAGATATGTATGAACCCAGAAGCCAGGGTCCGGCCATATATTTGAAAATCGCATAAAAATGAAAGGTAATATGGAGATGGGTCAGCGAAAAATTAAGGTTAGTCAAATTTCGTTGCTCAGGGATGGTCCCGCCATCCTCGAACACCGAAGGGCAGTCGTTGACATCTAATTTTTGACCTCTCATAATTTATTTTAATTATCCAGGTGTCCTTGGATATCAAACAAAGTAAAATGTGTATTTTCTACAAGTCAAAATGATTTTATAAAATTATTTAGCTAATATTTTGCCATTTCATTTGGCAAAATAACTTCAATAATATTATAAATCATTTAGAAATCAATTTATACATCTTTTATTGTCACGACCCAAATTACCGATCGTGCGGGCACTTATCTTAGTATCATTAGTAGGCGAACCCTTACCCGTTAACCTATTAATCACTAGCTACTTTTAACTTCTTTAATCATTTATACTTAAACAATCAATGAACAAGTAAATGAATAAGTAGTCTGACCAAGTCATGAATAATAATTAATATAAGTGCGGAAGTCTTAACTATTACACCCACAAAATCTGAAAGTCATCGTAAAAGGACTCTAACCAACAATGCCTAAATAATGAAGTATATCTCCAATATAATAACAAATAATGTCTGGAATGAAAGTAGACATCTGGAAAGAGAGATCTTCAGGTGGCATGGCATGGATAGAAGCTCACCCTCAGATTTGATCAAGCTAACTAGCTTCAAGCTAGAGATGTGGTCTGGATGAAATCTCTGGAACACAATCTACACTCAAAAAGAGTGCAGCAAGGTAGTCTCAGTAAAAAGACTATATACAGGTAAGTATCATTGGCTGACTAAGATTAGTTCATGTATATAAACATAAAATCAACAAGATAAACAGATAGGCACTTAATACTAAAATCCATGTCACAGAATATCCCATAACTAAGTCACAGACTAAGATGAAGCTTCTAAACCACAAGTCTGTCAAGTCTCAATAATCTTACCTGATAATCACAAGTCCAAGTTCCGACCCTAGGTAGAGTCACTAATCCACAATTAAACTCAGTCAATGATCATATTTATATCACAATAGACATTAAACATCCATAACAAAATCAAAACCATCAAACATATAATAATGCAGAATAAAATGTACTGATGTGCAATGCAAAATATGATGATGTGCAATGCAATGCACTGGCCAATCACTTGAACTGTACATTCATGCTAATTGGTGTCTTTGCCCAATAGCTATCACCTGCAGAGGACCCATGGTGTCCATGTACCACTCGTTTCGGAACGAACATCGGACCACGAACCTATAATCTAGGCCACATCCTCACCCCCTGTCAAATGTGCCTTTTCATAGCTAGGTCACATCCTCACCCCCAGTCAAATGTGTCTTTTCATAGCTAGGTCACATCCTCACCCCCGGTCAAATGTGCCTTTTCATATATATATATATATATATATATATATATATACACACACACACACACATATTGTCACATCACTTTCAATGATCGGTTATCACGTACCGTGTATCAAATAGTATCACAAGTTCAACAAGAAGATTATATTAACTTCTTCACTAATTCCACTTCACTTTCCATCATGTATGAATGTATGAATGCATAAATAAGTGCAACCATGATAAAAAAAAAAAACACAAATAAACTAACAATGAAGGCACAAGCCACAAGTCATATCAAGACTTAGATAAATTAGCTCAACCATGAAATGAATCATGCAAACCATCTCAGCCAACATTAGAGTCTATGTCCCCCTTTACTTCCCAACATCAAAAGTACACCTCACAACTAAGTCTTGTCTCACCAAGGTGCTCCATTTTATTTTATATCATCATCAACAGTAAAATCATACATCAAGTTTTCATCTACGTACTATCATAAGTTTATATCACAATTTAAGTCTAAACTCATTATCCTTCCTTTCTCCGATGATATGTGTCACAATAAGAGAGAATTGGGTACAACACGTATTACCACACAACAATTTAGGTAAAAAGTCTAATCACAATAACTGGGAAACAAGCCACCATCAACAACAATCAATCTAATAGAAATCCATCCCGAATCACCACAGTATGCATACAACTACACCTTCACAATGTTTAAATAACGACGACAAGCCCACATAATCAAAAGTCATACCAACCTAGCTAATACTAACCAAAATCCATGTCCGAAGACCTAATCATACTTTCTCCTATTAATTCTACACAATATATACGTTTTGCTAATCAAAGTCTAACCAAAGTAAGCCGTAACCTACCTGGAATGCTGAACAACAGTCTCGAACCGTCAAATCATAGCCTTGCATTCCTATTTGGAGAGCCTCAAAACAATTAACATCTATCAAATATGAATTCTACATCAGAATACGAATCTAAGGATACCCATATTGCTATACTTTAATTCGAAACCCCAAAATGAACTCAAAAAGGTAACTCCGAGCCCGCAAGGGAAAAACTAGAAATTAAGTCAAAATCAGATTACCCATAGTCTAAATAGTAAGAATTTCCAAAAGGTTTGAAATCCATCCACAAATCGCCCTTCGATTTGATAAATTACTTGAAAACCCAATTTTATGAGGAAAAAAAACCCTAGTTTCCCCAACCAAATCATGAAATAAATGCTAATAGACCAAGGGAATCATGGGGAAATCATGAAAATAAATATTATAATCTTACCCTATCTTTGAAACGAGAAAAACGCCGCAAAAATTGCCCAAATCGGAGCTCTAGAACTCAAGATATACTCAAAATACTAAATGGGCGAAGTTAGAATTTTTATATACGGAAAAGTTGTGCTATAGCGATCGGATTTTTGCTATAGCGACCACGCTATAGTGACCAGGGTTGAGCAATAGCGACCAGGTGATGTTGTAGCGACCAGGTGCGCGCTATAGCGACCACCCCAGAACCAGCAGTGGAATATTTTAGTAAAATTACCATAACTTCCTCATACAGAGGCAAAATGCAACGATTCTTTTTGCTATAGCTTCGTATTTTTTATACGGATATAATGGTTCAATCCACACAAAAAAGGTAGTTTAATCAATATGGATCCTTTTATATCCCAAGGACTACGGCGAAAACATCGAATATGAGCGCGACAAAACCCAAACCCATCTGAAACTCTTTGGAACCTCACCAAAACTTGTGGACAAATCCAAAATTATCATACTAACTAATTGGAACTTTCAAAATATTGACACAGGGTCATCCTAACCTGGCATTGACCGTGGTCAACTCTAACTCGTTAACTTAACTAGTTCCTCCACCAATAACTCAGATCACACTCAAACCTTTCGGGAACCAAACCAATGACTTCACTAAGTCATAGATCATACTAACGGTACTCTGGGGAAGGGTCAACAGGGATAAATGGGTAAAAACCACTATAACGACCCAACGGGTCATTACATTTATAATTACTATGGAACATTTGTTAAATTCAATCAAGAAGGTAATTTAAACTAATTATTTACTTAAATGTTAAAATTATCAGGAAATCAATTAACAAGTATTTTACTCCATACAATTCTAGAAGTCTGATTAAATAAATGAATTAATCATTTTATCCCTCAATTCTGCATATCCAGTGTGCATTTGTACAATTCATTGGAGTCAATCATAATTAATTAAGTGTTTAATTGTGGTTAAATCCATGAATTGTTTATTATGTGGTCAATTGGGGCTACAATTGAAATAATCAATTGTTGCCTAATTTTGGCCTTAATTGAAATAGCCAATTTTCATGTTTTAGTCAATTACGGTTATTATTATAAAATTAGCCTTTAATTGCTTTAATTAGTTAACCTTGGCCTTAATTAAAATAGTCAAATTCATTTTTTAAGTTAATTGATGTCATTATTGCAAAATTAGTCTTTAATTGTTTGATTGGGTTAATGATGGCCATAATTGAAATAACTAATCTCTTGGTTTAAAGTCAATTAAGGCTATATTTGCAACATAAGTCCATTTGCATAATTAAATTAATCACGCTTGACCACAATTGAGGGGTTTAAATTAATTGACTTTCTTAATTATGATCATTTATTAAAATAAGTGTCAAGTCCTCTCATATATATACACACATACGGATACACATGTGTGTATCCGTATATATATATAATAGCCCCCACCCCTTAATCCCTATAATTTCAGCCGGGCCCAGTCCATTACAGGACTGATCCAGCCCCACTAAGTGTTAAAGGGGTAAGACCGCTTTTACTTCCTCATTTCCTCAGTGTAACAACCAAATGACCCTTTATCCTTTTCCTCTTCAAAAAAACCCTAGTCACGCCACCCCACCCTCTCTCTCATTCGTCATAGGCCAAAAATGGCAAAAATGACAAAGATAACAGGAGCTCTCAAGCTTTGCGTAGCCGATAAGGACAAAGCATTAATTGAGGCTACCGTTTTTTCACCAAACTCCACCCTAGCATGGTAATTTCTAGCTTTTTTCTTTTTGTTTTTCACTGCGTTATGGGTCAATGAGTACAAATCCCTTAATGGGATTTGTCTCAATGTGATTTCAAACCTTCGAATCTCATTGGTTCGTCTAAGAACTATGAGGATCCGTTGGGGTTGTTCAAATTATGACCCTCCATTATGTGGACTTGCTTAAATCGTAGCCATTGACGTTTGAATTAAGGTTTTGGTTCTCAAAAACCCATTTATCCCACATTAAAAAACCCTAGGTTTTGGGGATTTTTGGGGTTCTATATAAAGAACCCCAATTCACACTTTGCAAGAGACTGAATACATCACACATTCACAAAAACTCGAAAGTACCTAGGGTTTTAGCAATCTTGCGTGAGACCTTTAACTTTTCTGAGTTAGTCTAAAATTTAAAGTTTGTTTTCTGTTTCTCTGTGTGTGGCTAAGGTTGGGTGGAGGAACAAAGGGTCTCCAAGTCCATTCTCGATTCAAGGCTGCACAAAAGAAAGATAAACTTCCCTCCT
This sequence comes from Lycium barbarum, assembly GCF_019175385.1. Lineage (NCBI taxonomy): Eukaryota > Viridiplantae > Streptophyta > Magnoliopsida > Solanales > Solanaceae > Lycium > Lycium barbarum. Next base: position 84,061,653 of record NC_083342.1, on the reverse strand, counting down.
TTAGTATATTTTAGCATTTTATTTGTGTTTTGTTTATGTGTATTAAGTTGATTAGTTATGATAATTGTTAGTGTAAATTAGGTAGATATGTGTTAAGTGCTAGTCGTCTTTGGTTATGTTTGCCTAATTGCTAAGTTTAGTCATGTTTAAAGAGCATTTTAATTCTTGTTTATATGTTATTATCAGTTTAGGTTTTTGAATTAAGCATGCCAAATGATTAGTTTAATCAACATTATGCCTGTTTTAGCTCCTGTTCAGTATATTGATTAGTTTAAAGTCTTGTTTAGCTGCATCTATCTACTATTTTCTTAATGAATCAACCCCTATTATGCTAAGAATATGATATCAGTAGCTCTTGGACCATGTCTAGATAGTATCTTTCCTGTATAACTCTATCTGTGATATTAAATTCGTTAGTACAAACTGTGTTGCATGCCTAATGGTCAATAGTGGTGTATACATTACTGGTAATTTATGTAGGTTGGATTAATAATAGTTAAAGGGGTTTTGAGCCATCACGTGACTAGTATAAGATCTGTTTTTGCAAAGGGATCCGCTGGTTAGATGAAATGTGCTGTGTTCCTGTCTCATTTAAACTTAAACTTGAAGTTTGGTTAAGTAGTAATGGTACATGATATGTTAAGCTGTGAACATGATCCTATATGCTTAAACGTTAGCAAGATCTGGGTCATCTAGATTCCATTTGAATTATGTGTGTAAAATGTCTAAATTAGTTATGTGATTAATCTAGAATTTCAGTGTTTAGTGACCATGATTGGCCGCAATTATACATGTTGTTGGGTGCAAAATTGTAATTTGTGGATTATGTCTAAATGATTGATGTTTCTCTAGCCACACATATGCTTAGTCTTAGTGAACCTTAATCTAACTAGGTCTGCTTATCTTAAAGGTCCCTCTGTTTACCTTGTATGATTAGTCACATGTTTAAGCAAACCTGTCTACAAACTCTAATTTCTCTGTGGTTAGTTGAGCATAAATTAGCTTATCAAGGTTTTTTATTGGTTAGAATGCATGCCTAAAATTGTCTAAATGTTGATTTGCGTGCTCATGATGATTAGCTATGCCTATTTAAAGTTCCAAAACTACCTAACTACACTGCATATTTTCCGTTGGATCAAACCATTTATCACTTGCCTGTCTGTTAAAAGAATTTAGTTTGTCATGTGAGGCTAGCCTATAAGTGTGCTATCTGTCCCATTCTACTTGCATCAAGACCATGTATCCATGCATGCACCATGAGTTTGCTCATTCTTAGCTTTAGCATGATCCCATCAAAGTTCTATTTAGCTTATTAGTGAATACCACGTAACTGTTAAACACCAGCATAACTTATGTGGTCTTATCTAGTTGAAATGGTTATCAGAGGTTCCTAATAAGGTTAAAAGTGACTGTAAGTTCAAGTCCAAAATTCTGCATATTCATAGCATCCTTGAATGAGTCTTATGTGTGTCTTAAGATTCATTGTTAACTAATTAGTGTTGAATTGTTAATTGAATAGAAAAATGTTCAATCTCTGTTGAGATCTGAACCTGTTCTTCATTTTTACATTTAATTTTGCCTTTGAAATACCATGTGACCATACTGAAAAATACATATTCTCTTTACTTAAGCCTGAACTTGGTATTTGCCTCACTAGAGTAACTTAAGTGCTTCATGTAAACAGTCATGATAAGTTTCACTTATATACCACTGTATCCTACTGTGTCTAAACTTTGAATATCATGTATACCACTTATATCATGTCTCTTAAACTACCTCTATGTCCTTTCTAAATACTACCATGACATGCTAAGTAGACAGAAATAGGTTTTGTGAACTTACCTAGATGCTTTATTTAAATGCAAGTTGTGGATGCTAAGGGATGTACCAAGATATACCAAGTATATACAAGAGCTTTGCATACCCATGGTATATATGACCTTGTATATCTGGTATATACATGGTATATCCCTTGTTATGGTCAGAATTGGGCCCATATGTTCAAACAATACATGTACAGTTGGTTTTCTTTGTCTGCTTTATATCTTGGGCTTTTTCCCCTTTGTTTTGTGGTCGTCTGATTTGAATTTGGGCCTTCTGCTTTTGATGATTAGTCTTGTTTGAATTCCTTTGCATATATAATTTGGATTGGGCCTTTTGTGTCATATGAATTAAATGTCATATGAATTTAACTAAGTATAAATTAGTACATACATGCCTGTGGTTATGTTAAATTTATCTTAAGCACGTGTTTTTAAGACCAAGATATCCTCTGACCTTAAATTCTTTTTTTTTCTCCTTCTCTTTCCTGTTGCATGCGAAACCTCGTGGGCCACTTAGGCCACTGCTTCCTGTTTGAAACCAATTGGGACTGAGGCCCAGTTCTTATTCATTCGATCGACTCCAGTAGAAAATAAGGAAAGCTAATATATTGAAGGCCCACCTAGGGGTGAAAATAGGCAACTGGTAGGCTTAGGTAGGCCCACCAGCCTAAACACTACTCCTTTCATTTATTTTTGTATAAAGGTATTTGTATAAACATATGTGAATACTGAAACCCTATGGATGTTAGAACTTAGGAAAACGTTTAGTATTGTAAGGAAGTCGCCTAAGTATTTTAAACTCTCGCCTAATCTAATATTTGCATGGAATCGATACTGAATTTCTCAAGTTTAAAAAACTGGTTTAATAATTTGCTTAAGTTCAAATGATTTTCAAAAGATGAAACTGAGTTATAGATTTGGGCTTTCCGCCCTTGTAGAAATTGGGGAAATAACAAAGAATAAGTTTTAGGCCTCAAGCCCATCTCGAAATTTGGCAACAGTTTCTTTATGAGTTTCAATGAATCGGACCGAACCATAAAATAAAAGGGAAATTTGGGAACTGTTTGGAATAATTGGCAGAAAATATTTCTTTGGAACTTGACTAAAATCTTGATAAACGTTGATAACTTCAAATTTTCAGAATCAGAAATGGATCGTTTTTGCCTGAAACTTGGACAATTTTCGGAGAAGAAATAATACTTTGAGCTCAAAAGCCCAAACTTAAAGGGACCAAATAAGGGGAATTATACTTGGACCAAATTCGAGAATGAGATGGATTTGGTGCGGATATGACTTGACCTATTTTGAGCTTCAAAGGGATTAAGATGGACTTAATAAAATCTTCAAGTTCTCATTATATACTTATACGATAAAAATGGGAGATATACTCCATACTTTCTTATAATATACGTAAATTAAAACCTATAAGAACTAAACTCATCTCATTAGGACAAAAATAGTAGTGACTCTACTTAGGAGGAATCCCAAGTGTGTCTTGGTCCGGAAATGAAGTGAGTTGAACACTTCTATGAATTTTATAAACCAAAAAACCCCTTTCCTAAAGGGGAAATTTGCCAAAATTTTGAATTTATGATAAGTATGACAATTTGCGATAAAGTAAACAACCTTAAGCAAATAATTACATTAATCAAACATTGAAGCTTGTAGGTCAACTGTATTCTACGGATCCTTAATACTAGGGTGCTTAAAACCTTCCCTGGGGCATTACCAAAACCCTTACCTCAAACTCTGGTCTTAAAAGGATTTTTTCTCTTGTTTGATAAACCCTTTTTATCTTGGTTTTCCTAATTTCCCTTTAATAAATTAGGTGGCTACTCTAAAAATACTAAAATCCATTTAGAGCACCAACGACCACTTAGTAGCTTCTATGCACCTGCGTAAAAGTAAACCATAACACTCAAGCCCAGTCAGGGCATGGTGTAGCTAGGTCTGGAAATGCAGGCGGAGGTCGAAACCGCTTGTATGCTTTAGTAGGTCGACTGGATACAGAGGCATGTGCAGATGTTGCCACAGGTACTTTAATAGTTTTCACTTTCAACATTTATGCCCCAGGATCCACCTTATCTTATGTAATACCATTTATTGCTAAGAACTTTGGGAAAGAACCAGAAAAGTTGCATGAACCCTTTGAAGTGTCCATTCCGGTTGTAGAGTCAGTTATAGCTAGACGTATTTATAGGGTTGCCCATTTTTAGTCTATCACCGCAGGACCATAGCCGACTTCGCAGAGTTGGAGATGTTATACTTTGATATAATCATGGGTATGGATTGATTGGCCTCATGTTATAGCCACAGTAGGTTGTAGAACCAAAATAGTAAGATTTGAGTTTCCTAATGAACCAGTCATAGAATGGAAAGGAAATTCAGTAGTACCCAGGGGTAGATTTATCTCCTATCTCAAAGCCAGAAAAATGATTTCCAAGGGGTATATTTATCACTTAGTCCGAGTTAGGGATACAGATACCCAGACCCCAACTCTCCAGTCTGTACCAATCGTTAATGTGTTCCCAAAAGCCTTTCCAAAGGATCTTCCCAGAGTTCCTCCCGACAGAGAGATAAACTTTGGAATTGATCTGCTTCCCAGTACTAAGCCGATATCTATTCGGCCATATAAAATGGCTCCAGCAAAGTTAAAAGAGTTAAAAGCCCAGTTGAAAGATCTTCTTAACAAGGGATTTATTAGGCCGAGTGTCTTACCTTAGGGCGCGCTAGTCTTGTTTGTCCGAAAGAAAGATGGATCCTTACCAAGTGTATTGACTACTACCAATTGAACAAAGTCACCATTAATAATAGATACCCTCTCCCCAGAATAGATGATTTATTTTATCAACTTCAGGGTGCCCAATGTTATTCCAAGATTGACCTCAGATCAGGATATCATCAATTAAAGGTTAAGGAAGTTAATATTTCAAAGAAATCTTTCAGAGCCCGTTATGTTCACTTCGAATTTCTTGTCATGTCATTAGGGTTGACAAATGCACCAGCTGCTTTCATGGACCTCATGGACAGGTCGTCAAGCCTTATCTTGATTTAATCTTCATTGTGTTTATTGATGATATTTTGGTGTATTGTCGTACAAAACCTGAACATGTAGAATATCTCATAATAGTGTTGCAGACACTTTAGTATCGTGACCTTTATGCGAAATTTTCAAAGTATGAATTTGGCTTAAGTCAATGGCATTTTTAGGCCATGTAATTTCAGGTGAAGGTGTGAAAGTTGATTCTCAGAAGATAGATGTCATAAAGAATTGGCCCAGACCCACCTCAGTATCCGATATAAGACGTTTCTTGGGTCTGACAGGCTGTTACAGGCGCTTCGTAGAGGGATTTTCCTCCATCTCAACTCCATTGACTAAGTTGACGCAGAAAAAGGTCAAATTTCTATGGTCAGATACGTGTGAGAGTTTTGAAGAGTTGAAAAAGAGGTTGACTTCTACTCCAGTTTTGACGCTACCAGAAGGAACTGAAGGGTCCGTAGTATATTGTGACGCTTAGGGAATTGGTCTCGGATGTGCCTTAATGCAGCATGGTAAGGTCGTAGCTTATGCATCCGGACAACTTAAGGCTCATGAAAAGAATTATACGACTCATGACTTGGAACTAGCAGCTGCGGTTTTTTCACTTAAGATATGGCGACATTATTTGTATGGAGTGCAAGTTGATATTCTCAATCTTATTATGTTTTCGATCCTGCTTCAGATTCTCTTTCAGTTGTGGAAACAAGCCCCTATTACTATCGGTTGAGTAGCCCAAGCTCCAACAAGCGTATTGTCCCCTCTCCTGTGAAAGAAAGAGGTTGATGCACCCAGCGATCACAAAATCCTGCAATATATTTTCAAGCAAAGAGAGTTGAATCTTAGACAGAGAAGATGGCTCAAATTGCTTAAAGATTATGATGTGGATATTCTCTATCATCCAAGGAAGGTGAATGTTGTAGCTGATTCTCTTAGTTAGTGTTCCATGGGAAGTTTAGCTCACGTTGAGGAAGATAAGAGAATTATGACCAAATAAATTCACCACTTAGCTAACCTAGGAGTTCGACTCTTAGACTCCAAAGATGGTGGAGTTGTTGTTCAGAATAGGGCTTATTCCTCCCTAGTAGCCGAAGTGAAGAAGAAACGGTTTAATGATCCCTTTTTATTGTAGCTGATAGAGGGGATTCACAAGCATAAGACAACAGTTGTTGAACAAGGAGGAGATGATGGTACCTTGAGGTACTAAGATAGACTATGTGTTCTAGAAGTTGATAAGCTTAGAGAGGGAATAATGTCAGAAGCCCACAACTCCAGGTGTTCCATCCATCCAGGTTCCATGAAGATGTACCATGACCTTAAGGATATTTATTGATGGAATGATATGAAAAAAAATGTAGCAGACTTTGTGGCTAAGTGTCCGAATTGTTAGCAAGTGAAAGTCGAGCACCAGAGACCTGGGGGGTTGGCTCAGAATATTGACATTCCTGTTTGGAAATGGGAGATGATCAATATGGACTTTATAACAGGTCTACTTCGCTCATCGCGGAGACATGACTCGATTTGGGTGATTATGGACCGACTTACCAAGTCAACACACTTTTGCCAGTTAAGACTACAGATTCAACAGAAGACTATGCCAAGTTATATATTCATGAAATTTTCAGATTTCATGGGACCACAGTGTCCATTATTTCAGATCGTGGTGCTCAGTTCACAACTAACTTTTGGAAATCCTTTCAGAAGGGAATGGGTACCAAGGTAAACCTCAGCACAGCTTTTCATCCGCAGACAGATGGCCAGACAGAGCGTATGATTCAGATTCTTGAGGACATGTTGAGAGCATATGTCCTAGATTTTAAAGGTAATTAGGATGATCATTTGCCTCTTATTGAATTTGCTTATAATAACATTTACCATGCTAGCATTAAGATGGCACCGTTTAAAGCTCTGTACGGGCAAAGGAGTAAATCACCCATTGGATGGTTTGAAGTTGTTGAAGCAGAGTTATTGGGACTCAGATTTGGCCTATCAGGCCATGGAGAAAGTTAAGTTGATCCAAGAGCATTTGAGAATGGCGCAGCATTTTCAGAAGTCTTATAAAGATGTGTGGCGTAGAGATTCAGAGTTTTAAGTCAATGATTGGGTGTTCTTAAAGGTTTCACCTATCAAAAGTGTGATGAGATTTAGCAAGAAAGGGAAACTCAGTCCCAAATATATCGGACCTTATAAAATCCTGCGATGGGTTGGTCAAGTAACTTATGAGCTTGAGTTGCCACAAGATTTGGCTACTGTGCACCCAATGTTTCATGCATCCATGTTGAGAAAGTGTGTAGGAGACCCGTCGTTGGTTGTTCCTGTAGACACTATAAGGGTTAAGGATGGCCTAACCTATGAGGAGATCTCTATGGCTATTCTTGATCGTCAGGTTCGCAAGTTGAGAACTAAGGTAGTAGCCTCAGTAAAGGTCTTATGGAGGAGTCAGGAAGTTGAAGAGGCTACACGGGAAGCCGAAGACGACATGAAATCTAGATATCCTCATTTGTTTGAAGAACAAGCATAAAATGTTCAAGGTAAATACCTTTCGAATCCATGTCATATCCTTTAAGTATTCATGCCTCACAATTCACGTTCACGTCCATGTACCCTCTACTCATTTCTCATGTCTCAATGTTCAATATTCAAGCCATGTCCAGTTGCATTCCTAAGCGCGACCCATCATTCAAGGACGAATGATCCCAAGGGCGAGATATTGTAACACCTCGTACCTCCTAACTAAGCCATTTCATGATTGGGGGACTTAGAAACCAATGGGAAGTGTTAGGATTGAAAATTAGCTACAATTCAGAGAATCACATTTTTCATAAAATTATAAGGACCGTATTTATAAGTACAGGCCGTACTTTTTGCGCGTACCTCGCCCCCAGAAAATCCTAGTTACTAGAATTTGACAATCGAGATACAATCAAGAAATACAAATCGTACATTTATGTAAGGGCCATACTTTTTATACGGGCCTTACTTTCCGATCGCATTTCCCTTTCACGAAAATCATAGTTTTTAGATTTTGGCAATCCAGGTACGGCCCAGAAGCATAGGCCGTACTTAGAAGTATAGACCGTACATGTTTCCCGTACTTTCCCCGTCTCAGCAAATAGAATAAATACAGGACTTCAATTTTTAATTCCACTTTTCATACTTTCAAGCCCTAGCATGAAGGTTCTCTCCTCCCACCACTAAAATACACAAAGGTAAGCCTATTCCAAGCCTTTCAAGTGAATTCTAACATGTATCCATGATCTCTAAATAGAAAATAATAGTTCCTAACCTAGGGTTTTTAAGAAAATCCTTCTAAGGGATTCAAAATTAAGGCTTTTAGATTTCTTCTCCAAGTTCAGACCATTGTTACAAGTTTTAGAGTGTTACATGTATGTAGGGTTTCTATCTACGTGTGGGAACATCATTGTTCTTTCCTACGCCACGTTCTTCCATGATCATGCGAAACTTCACTAAAACTATGGTTTCCTGCCATGTTCATGATAACCCTAAGTGCATATACCATGTTGTATTATTACTTCATTATTGTGTTCATAATAGTCCACTTTGGTTATTGAGAATCTGTCTGTAATCCAAGAAAAACCCATACTTTTCATTCCATGGGTTCTTAACTACAAGATATAAACTTTTATGTTTATTTTCATGAACTTCTACATGCTTCCATGTTTTCATACAAGTTACACTATATATCTATCTTCATGTTATAATACAATCCGGAATCATGTTATTTAATTCATGTGATACTAAGCCAATTATATCCATGTTCATGTTTTATGAGTTGCACAAATTACCGAGAAGGCTCAGACAGCCTGAAACAATGTATGCCAGCATAGGATAAGGATCGCTCCGCCGAGTTAGGACGATTCCTTCAAGTTTACTCATTGTGGGTTATTGGATCCATTCATGTCATGTTCATGTCTCGTACCCCTGCAAGGTATGAGATGGCTTAGCTGATTGGGCAGAAATCAGACGACACGTGCTCACGCGGTGGTTACATGTCGGTTATACTAATGCTCTCCCATAAATATCTTTACATACTTAAAATATTTCATTCATGTTATACATATTCATGTCAGATAATATACTTGTTCATGTTCAGCTTACCGATACAGTTTCAGTTTCAGTTCTGTTATTTCATATGCCATGCTTATTTCATTCAGTTGCTTTACATACCAGTACTTTGCAAGTGTACTGATGTCCCCTTTTATTGCCTGGGAGCCTGCATTTCACGATGCAGATTTATAGGACGACGGATCAGCTCATTAGGACTTTGACAGTATCAGCTATTGGTGAGCCCCAATCCATTCGGGGTGTTATCTTTATTTATTTCATGTTACTTATGCGGTCAAGGTATGCCGGGGGCCTTGTCCCGGTAAAGAGTTTAGCAGTCAAACTCATGTCAGAGGTTTCATAAACTAGTTCAGTTATGTTATGTTAGATGTTAAGAGTCGTATAACCAGTATTAGCTCAGTACTTATTATACTTTCAGATTATTTCTGCATTGCGTTTAAACAATATTTTCATTAGTATTATGATGACTCGTGTTATTCAAACTATCCATGTTTTAAAGTGTATTCTGCATCATTTTATGCCTCATGTTGATTCAGCAAGCCATATGGTTCGCTCGGTCACATGTGACAAGGCACCGAGTGTCATGTTACACCCATGCCATGGTTCGGGGCGTGACAAGAATACTAGTCACCAAACATAGCATGTCTTTCAAATCCCGCCTTTCTTGATATATTCTGGTAGTAATACCTTTGAATTCTAGTTCATTAAGTTGTCTCAATTTTGATTTAAGCTCTTTCATTTTCATCCATATGTTTCTCATTTTGTCTTTATGTAACTCATGTTTCCAGCACGCATCCACTAATGGTAGAAATTCTTAACGAGTAGACCATACATTGAACAATTTGAAAGAAGATTTAACTTGTGGGGATACCTGATTAGGATTGATCATCATAGGAGCATTGTTAGATATATGTGGAAATTTGTATTCGGTGGATAAATGCCCAAATTGCATCATCCATTCTACATTCCCAAGAGCTCTGTCTATCCTACTCCATACCCTATCAACTCTCTGTTGCTTGTTAGACCAAGCGTAATAGTCACCCTGCCGTGGCAACTCATTCAAGATCAAACTTTGAACAATTAGCAAAATCCCTGACTTCCAGGCTTGTCACTGCTCTGCCATAGATCCTATCTTGAATGTATATGATTGTGTTGAAATCACACCTAGAGTAGCCAAGGTTTGGTGCATGACATAGAAATTCTCCTCAGATGCTGCCATAGTGTTTGTATTTTTTCTATTTTGTTAAAGCCATAAATGAGTGTCATTTCACAGTCAATTTGTAGCTTCTATTGACCACATTACATTGAATGACTTGGGCCTCGTGATCCAGGGCAAGAATCTCATAATCGTTTGGAACCCACATTAGCCACACTCTTCCATTAACAACTTTATTGGAATTGAATTCATATTCACAGCCAGGTGTAATTATGTTCACTATAGTCTTGGTGTTTGATTCTTTCACTCTTGTTACGACTAAACTTGAAAACTTGATGTAACGACCCGTTTGGTCGTTACGGACTCCTCTTCTCGAATTCCCAAAAATACCCCCCATGCAGGTCAGCACTAATAGCTGTTACATGTGAGGCTTATTTCTAAGGGTGACCTCTAGAAAATTTTTGAATGAACCTCTCTAAATTTAGGATTTTCGAGAACAGTTGTTCCGCCTCTACGTGTGGCAGGCCACTTCAGCGAGCCTGCATCGGCGAGGTTATGCCTGCTTAGGCGAGTTTTCGGATGATTTAATGAAATCGCGCCTACGCAAGTCCTTTTCGTAGAAGTGGTATCGCATAGGCGAGTCTAGTTCCCCGTAAGCGAGAATCGCTGAATCAGACTTAGATTTAGTTCTCTATTTCGAGATTGGACCTCATTTCCATCCAACCAAAGTTCAAAAGTGTTCTTGAGGAGAATTCTAGGGATATCCATGTCTGACCCTAGGGGAGGTAAATTCTAAACCCTAAATTGTTTTCCCCTTTTTAGTTCTCTGTCATCTTCTTAGATTATCCATGCTAGGAGTTAGGTTATGGGAAAAACCTTTGTGACTAATAAAACCCTAGGTGGGAAAAAGGTGTCATTAACTAATTTTATGGTTATTTAAGGATTGTAAGTTATGATTTAGCTTGGGGAGAACATTTTCTAACTCAAATCTCTATTTCTAAAATGGATTTCTCAAATGGGTTAAGTGTAGAGTTTTCTTGAAATTAGGGGCTTGGTAGTTAGAGGAATTGATAGCTCATTTGGGGTTAGATGTCTATGAAATGTAAGTTGTTGATCATTGGTTTTCTTAATAAATGAGTTTTAAGGAACAGTCCCGATTTTACCCTTGTGGGCCCGGTGTCGTTCTCCGAAGATCTTTTAGAACTCTTCTAGAGTCGAGGTATTCGAACATCCTCAACGCATTACTTACTTGATTTGCCTACCTTATTAGACCCCTCTTGCCTCAGCGCTTCCCAAAGAAGGAGGGTGAAGTTCGAGTGGATGTTCGTGGCACCTGTTCGGCTTCAAGGTAGGTTAGGGCTTACTTGAGTTAGACTCCGGTTAGAATTTCATATATAATTATTAGATGTTGATGGATAAAGCATACATATGTCGTCGGACATCATGTTGGGATGGACACTCTTAGGTCGGTATTGTCTTTGTGTGTGGCTTGCCGCCATCTTGTGATATTATCTTGTCGTTGTGTTTGTGATGTGGGCTTGTCGCCTCATGTTGTGATGTTGTGCTCATTAACCTATCTACTTAAGTTAGACTTTGATTAGTGAATCGTAAGTATGCATAAAGTTGACATGGAAAGCATGTTAGGTCTTCGGACATGATGATGGGATTGATATTTTATTCTAATTTTAGAGAGAATTTTCAAATTTAAATTGACGTAACCTCATTGCTTTTTGTGCAATTGCTTAACACCTATATGTGAGAATGCATGCAAGAAAACTTAAAAGAGGGTCAAATAAAAATTTGAATTAATGTATTATAGTTTTTAATGGAAATATGAAGTTGAACCACAATAAAGTTTTTGAAATGATATATTTAAGTGTTTTTAACTGAAATATAAAGCTTACAAATACTAATTACTACTCAATCGAATTGCCAATCTAAATGTTACATACTCAATTGTATCTCCTGTTGTAAATACATTTGTACCCTTTTGGCTTAATTCTAAAGTTAATTCTATTAAAGGTGAAAATCATTTACACCCCTCAACTTTGAACAATAGACAATCTCCCCCCTTTATCCTAGTTGCCTTTTGTAAATGCCTGTTTTACCCTTACATTATCGATTTTTGTCTTCTTTTTTTTTTTTGCATCTTTAAAATCATGATATTTTTTATTTTATTTTTAATCTATGTATCAAATTTCCTATAAAATAAATAAATGTTATCTTTTGGGCAAAGAAAAAAAGTGAGAAATACTAATTGGGTATGTAAGTTAATAATGTTCTACAATGAAATAAATTAGCAGAATAATAATAATAATAATAATAATAATAATAATAATAATAATAATAATAATAATAATAATAATAATCAACCTCTAATATCTATTTATACAAGTGAAATAACTTTATAAATATATTCTAGTGCAGGTAATACAAAGAAAAAAAGTAGAGACAAATCTTTAAAAATATTTTGTATATATTGTAAATGAATTTAAATTATAATTTTAGAAAATATTCCTTTAGTGACTACCAAAACGTATTTATTTATATAGACAATAAAGAATAAGAGAGAAGTGAAACTTAAATTTACACACATGCATATACATACATATATAAATACTTGATGCATATAATATGAAATAACAATCATAAAAAATAGCATTATATATATATATATATATATATAACAAGGGTGAAATAGACATTGCATTAAGTAAAGAAGTAAAGGGGACAGAATGTCTATGATAAAAGGGGACAGAATGCCTATGATCAAAGTTTGGTTGCGGCGGGAGGGGGGGGGGGGGGGGGGGGGGGGGGAATGGGGATGATTTTCACCCATTAATATCATTTCGTATCTAATTTTTCGTTATATGTCTGTGCAAGAATATCATCTGTCGTACGTAACTAAATAAATGATTGTGAAAAAATACTAAGCAAGTCAAAATTCATGAACCGCATTGCAATTTTCATTCTTGGCTCACTTTTTTAGCCCATCATCTGTTTCAAGTACATCTTAAATTAACATAAATAATAGAAATAGTTTTAGAGAACTTCCCGCCAATTTGACCTCATAACAGATAACACTAACCTCTCTTGTGATTTACAATATTACTTTTATCTCCCTTCTTTTAATTTTTTGTAACAAATCTTTAATCTATTTATTATTAATACAAGAAATTATAGTCCGACTAATTTACCCTTCGTAATGTATATTTTAATCTAATTAATTTTATAAACGACGAGGAAGTTAAAACCTAAGTCTACATAAATTATTAACACCATCTCCAATTCTTCACCATATTAACATAAGTAAAAAATGATTATAGGGTAAAATGTATTGATTAGCCATTAGAGCTTGCCGTGGAAATTTTTTGGGAAGACGAAATGTTAATGCTCTTCAATGGCTGCATTAGCATTTATACATCAACAAAATTGGATTATATGGTAAACTAGTTAACCTATTTGCGCTTCGTGCGGTCATGAAATAACTGTAATTACTCAAAAATGTATTAGAATGATTTTTCATGCATATGCATACATTTACGTTATAAATATTATCTTCAATTAACTCCAAAACCCTCAATAATCAAATTTCAAAGCTAATTTCTTTTAATTCCTAATAAATTAAAAAAAAATACTCTGACTATAATATGTTAGTAAATAGAACGCCAACCACCACTAAGAATATCATTTTCTTTATTAGACTATAGAAAATAGGAGACTAAAATTATTAAATCCTTAAATGGGAAAATGACAATGATCATATCAACGAAGATTAAGAGCACGTATTTTTTTTACAACAATTAATATTTTCAACAGGAGATATCGTACACATGAATATGTGTTGGCAAGTTGCAATACGTCCCTTTCCAAATTCAATTGTTGCTTTCAAAATTTATTTGCCCCGGAGTCCTTTTGCCCTTTTACGAAAATATTAATAATTTTCATACTCTTTAATTTTTTAATCTTTTTTGTAATTGGTTCTGATCTTTATTTTGTTTCTAAGTTATTAGATAAATTGAAATATATAATTCAGCTCATAGAAAAGAATTACAACGACATTTAATTAAATACTTTGCAAAATGAATAGTTGTTCCCAATGAAACAATTTCTATTTCTTGTTGTGTGAAAGAAGTGCATTGCCATTTTCATTGGACAGATATGGTAGACTTGACTTCTAACATGAGAAAAGAATTACATTAAAAATAATATATAACCAAATAAATTGGAAGATCAAATTGAAAAGTTGTGCCAAAAAAAACTACGAAAATATAAGAAATAACCGGTGCGCAATGCTTTAGGACTTCCAAATTGATCCGGACAAGCTCCTGCCATTCATGACAAATAATGAATTTTAGGCTATAAATTTTAAGCTCTTTAATGTCACGTCCTTAGTCTTCAACTAAGCGCACGTGTGGCACTTGAAAACTCGCTCACGTTCTTGTACAACTTGCTTACGATCTTGCTAAGCCAAGTCAGCCTAGATTACTACACTCAAGATCGCTAAGGGAATAGTAATTGAAACAGACAAGAGAAATTTGCTAGAAGGAAGCTTTTTATTATAGAAGACTTGATTGATTTTTGCTTGATGGTTTACAAATGAGTGACCCTCCTATTTATATTACTCACCTAGAGACTAATATGCAAATAATTATTATTATATAAGTCCCTACATATTTGCAAATAAGCCCCTATTCTAGAAATCTCTACACAACTAGAGTATTCTGATGTGCCGTGAAATTACGGCACATTCGACGCCAACTGCTTAATCTTTTGTAAATCCCCAAGTACTTTTGATGTCGTTTCTCGTGTTTTTGTGTTAATTTGTAGAATAACATGTGTTGGAAGCGACTTGAGGCAAAATGAAGCAAAAACCAGCTGAAATGAACCAGAACATCACCTGCGAATCGCATGTACTGCATGCTAGTCGCAGGTGCTGCAGCATCTATTGACAGAGATGGCTAAAAAGGAAGACAGTGGTGCAACACATGCGAGCACCACATGCGAGTCGCATGTGGTACATGCGAGTCGCACCTGATGCGGCAGATGCTGCACCACAGCTGATTGAAGATGCAGTACCTGCGAAGATTTGGTGCAACCTGCGACTCGCAGGTTGCACATGCGACACCAAGTGCGATTCGCACCAGATGCGCAGGGGTATTTTTGTCTGGAAATTGTTCCCGTTTTGGACATTCTATAAATAGATTTTCTAGGATTTTGGACTCATTATTCAACAGATTTTTTAGTTGTCTTTTTTGTGGAGCTCCTTTATTATTGGGTGGTGAAGCTTTTAAGAGATTCCTTTTGCTTTTGTCATCTTCTCCATTTAATACTTTTGTAAGCTTTATGAATACACTTTACATTATTGCTTTACCTTTAATAAATATTAGTAGCTAATCTTTTTAGCTAAGGTTGTGGGACCAAATGTGTTAGTTATGTGATTGGGTTTCATACTCATACTTCATTTATATGCTAATGGTGTTTTCTATTAACTCTTCAAGCATTAATGTCTTGTGATGGTGTACAACATTACTTGTGTCTTAATACCATTACTTTACTTGGAAAAGAAAGTAGAGGTTAGGAAAAGAGTTAATAGCAACAATTTGGGTCATTAAATCCATCTAATAGCTTGAGCTAGGAATAGGAAAGATAGTTGAGGCTACATGGGTGTTCTCTTACAAAACATTCTAGGGCTTGGAAAAGCCTAGGATGAAATTTGCTAATTTGGTTGGAAAACTTTTTGCAAGATTCGCGTGACCCTTGGTTTAATGCATCTATGCATATAAATAAGTTGAATTGATACCCAAGCGCATTACTTTCCATTGGAACCACAACCTTGGTCCCATTTACCAATAGTTTACATCTTATAACCACTCTTAGTCTTTAATGAACAAACACCAACCAAACTACTATTATAATCCCCTCTCCCTTGAAATATAGACTAATAGTCGGGCGTTACACTTGACAAGTATATTTCTTCATTGTATTCTCTGTGGGATTTGACCCTAACCTCATTGGGTTCTATATTTGACAACGACCGCTTACTCCTAATATTAAAGGTGTAATTTGGGCGTATCAAATTTTGGTGCCGTTGCCGGGAAATACGGTCTAGAAATTTACGAACTAGTGTAAAACTTTACTTGTAGTCATTATTTCTTTTCTTATTTCCGTTTTGTTGTTGTGTGTTGTGCAGGCAATATGGACGAGGCTGGTGATCCCATCCAAAATCCACCAATAGCGATCGGTGAAGAAGCTGCGGGGGCAGGCTATGCAGCCGCAATTCATCCCCCGCCTCTAATTGGAAACTCGAGTTTCCACGTGACCAACACAATGCTGCACCTGCTCAACACTAAGGGCCTGTTTGGTGGTCTACCCAAAGATGACCCGAATAGGCACCTTAGGAACTTTATTTGGGTCTGTTCTACCAATGTACATCCGGGCGTCTCAATTGAAGCAGTCAAGCTACGGCTTTTCCCGTACTCCCTAACGGGGGAAGCCACGGCTTGGTTAGATGATCTCTCATCCGGATCCATCACTACTTGGGAGGAATTGACCGAAGTATTCCTCAAGAAGTTCTTCCCTCCATCACAGATGTTACAACTCCGTGACGAAATCAACAACTTTCGTCAACTTCCTGATGAGGCTCTCCATGAAACTTGGATTCGTTTTAAAAAGAAAGTGAAAAGTTGTCCCCAAGCATGGGTTTCCCGATAGTGTGCTTCTACAAACATTTTATAGGTCTTTAGATTCGGTCAACAAATCAGTGGCGAACAACATTGCAGAGGGGTCTACTATGGATAATTCTTATGCCACCATTTATGAACTGTTGGATAAATTGACCGAGACTAATGAAGCATGGCACACTAGGGATTCGGAAGTAGGTGGAGGAAGTTCCTCCAAAAATGTGCTCACTCGTGAGATGATTAACAAGGAGGAAGAGAGAGATGAGTCCATGGCCAAACTTGTCACCCAAATGGACCTTCTTACAAAACAAGTCATGGGTAGCGGAAGCAAAAAGGTGAATGCGGTAGAATCCTGTGAAGGGGGTTCTCCGGATGAGCAATGTTTCCAAATGTATGATGAGGAGGCAAGTTATGTCAACAATCTAAGGGAGGGTTTCCGTCCAAACTACCAAGGTCCGAGTCAAGGATCTTGGCGGCAAGGTCAAGGGAATCAAGGTTGGAACAAAGAACAAGGTCAGTCTAATTGGAGAGATAATCGTGACAACAATCAAGGGGGTTACAACAACAATTACAACAATCATCAGAGCGCAAATCGGTATGTCCCTCCAAAGGGAAATAAACCAAGCTCTAGTCAACCGCCCACTAGCGATCCCGCTAGTTC
Organism: Lycium barbarum; assembly: GCF_019175385.1. NCBI lineage: Eukaryota > Viridiplantae > Streptophyta > Magnoliopsida > Solanales > Solanaceae > Lycium > Lycium barbarum. The sequence goes on along the minus strand of NC_083342.1, from coordinate 84,044,207 downwards.
AAAAATTGAAGATATGTTGTCAAGGGTGTTGAAGAAAGTGGAATCCACCGACACCTTTTGCAAGGAGACTAGAGATGAGGTTAAATCCATGGGTCAAGTTATGAGTTCACACTCCACCTCCATTAAACAATTGGAGTCTCAACTTGGCCAAATCTCGGCTATCCTAAACCAAAGGCAAAAAGGCTCACTCCCTAGTGATACAGTTACAAATCCAAGGAATGATGGTGATCATAAATACAATGCAATTACTACTAGGAGTGGCAAAACAATTGGGGAAGAGGCGTTGGTGAAAGAGGATGTGTTGGGTGACGATGAGAAAATGGTTGAAGAACCTATGGTTGTTGAAGAAGAAGTGAATCCAAAGAATATGTGAGCCAGTATTGAAAATCCCATTGTTATTGAGGACCTTCCAGAAATTAATGATGCTTCGAAAAGCAAGGAAGCGGCAGAGGAGGTACCAAGGGCTTCACCGCCCCTTATGAGGCCTCCCCCTCCTTTTCCCCAACGATTGGCAAAGAAAGCGGACGATGGAAAATTCCTCAAGTTCATCGAACGATTAAAGGGGCTCTCAATAAATATTCCATTGGTTGAGGCACTTGAGCGAATTCCCGGTTATGCGAAGTTCATGAAAGATCTTGTGACCAAAATAAGGAGTCCTGGCATTGAAACATTGGAGGGCACTCATAATTGTAGTGCAATCATTACCAAAGCTTTGGTACACAAAAAAGAAGACCCCGGAGCGTTCACAATTCCATGCACCATCGGTAAATACAAGTTTGCAAAAGCTTTATGTGATCTTGGAGCAAGCATCAATTTGATGCCGCTATCTATATTCAAAAAGTTAGGATTGGGCACTCCCCGTCCCACCACGATGAGATTACTTATGGCGGATAGGACCGTAAAGAGTCCTATTGGTATTCTTTATGATGTTCTTGTGAGAGTGGATCGATTTATTTTTTTGGCCGTGATCTTGGATTGTGAAGTTGACTTCGAAGTTCCCATAATCTTGGGAAGACCATTCTTAACTACGGGGCGTTCCCTCGTGGATGTGGAGAGAGGTGATCTAAAATTTAGGATGAATGATGAAGAGATCACTTTCCATATTTGCAAGTCAATGAAACAACAGGCGGATATGAGTGTTGTGTCGCTTATTGATACAATTGATGAAGCAATGGAGACAACCATAGAACATAAGCATATAGGTGATATGTTGGTGGCGGTGATAATGAACTATGAAGGGGACAATGAAAAATAATTTGAGGAGACGGTCAATGCATTGATTGGAATGGGGTATTACCACCTCAATCCAAAGAAACTTGATCTTGACTTGGAAAACCGAGAAACTCCTCCTGCAAAGCCTTCAATTATTGAGCCTCCTTCTTTGGAACTCAAACCTCTTCCTTCACATTTGAGGTATGAGTTCCTTGGACCCAACAAAACATTGCCCATGATTATATCCGCCCGGTTGACGGATGAGCAAAGAGAGAGGTTGATGGTGATCTTGAGAAGATACAAAAATGCTATTGGGTGTTGTATTGTGGATATCCAAGGGATTCCGCCCGGTATGTGTACTCATAAAATTTAACTTGATGAAAAATGTGAGCCAAGCGTTGAACATCAAAGGAGGTTAAATCCTCCTATGCAAGAGGTTGTGAAGAATGAGATCATCAAGTGGTTAGACGCCGGTGTTGTGTACCCGATATCGGATAGCTCTTGGGTGAGTCCGGTTCAATGCATGCCTAAAAAGGGTGGAATCACCGTTGTCACAAATGCTAAAAATGAGTTGATCCCCACTTGCAAGGTCACCGGATGGCGAGTTTGCATGGATTATCGGAAGTTGAATAAGTAGACCAAAAAGGACCACTTCCCAATGCCATTCATGGATCAAATGCTTGATAGGCTTGCGGGAAGGGATTATTATTGTTTCTTTGATGGGTATTCCGGGTACAACCAAATCACCATTGCCCCCGAGGATCAAGAGAAAACCACTTTCACTTGTCCTTATGGAACCTTTGCTTTCAAGAGAATGCCCTTTGGGTTATGTAATGCACCCGCAACATTTCAACGTTGCATGATGTCTATTTTCTCCGACATGGTTGAGGAGTCCATTGAAATCTTCATGGATGACTTTTCCGTGGTTGGGGATTCCTTTGATGAATGCTTGGAGAATCTTGCCCAAGTATTGAAACGATGTGAAGAGACAAATTTGGTTCTAAATTGGGAGAAGTGTCTCTTCATGGTTCGAGAAGGCATTGTCTTAGGACACAAGATTTCGGAAAAGGGGATTGAGGTTGATCAAGCTAAAATTGAGGTTATTGTTAAGCTTCCTCCCCCAATCTCCATTAAAGGTGTTCGTAGCTTCCTCGGGCATGCTGGGTTTTATAGAAGATTCATCAAGGATTTCTCAAAAATAGCCAACCCTCTATGCAAATTGTTGGAGAAGGAGTCGAAGTTTGTGTTTGATGATGCTTGTTTGAAGGCATTTGAGGGTTTGAAAGAGAGACTCACATCGGCGTCTATCATCATTGCTCCGGATTGGTCTCAACCCTTTGAGTTGATGTGTGATGCAAGTGGATTTTCCATGGGGGATATTCTTGGCCAAAAGCGTGATAAGATCTTCCACCCAATTTACTATGCAAGCAAGACTCTAAACGGTGCCCAAATGAATTACACTGTCACAGAACAAGAGTTGCTTGCTATTGTGTTTGCTTTCGAGAAGTTCCAGGCTTACTTGTTGGGAACCCATGTGATTGTTCACACCGATCATGCAGCT